>NW_011889433.1:122377-126245 GCF_000151845.1 Pteropus vampyrus | reverse complement strand
ACCCCAGTGTGACAACCAGAAATGTCTCCTCCAGACATGGCCAAGTGTCCCCCATTTGAGAGCCACGAGTGTAGACCTCACTGCTATGGCCTGGGGTTTCCGAACACCCTGCTGGCTCAGCCATCCGCAAAAGGCAGTCAAGCCCCAAACATTTTTCACCAGATTCCACGCTTCTCCTCCCGTGGGGTCTGTGGGCATGGTGGTCGGTATCTCCTGCGGCCCCCAGCACCTCCCTACTAAATAAGCTCTAACTCCAAACCTGCCACGTGCGAGCCCCGCCTCAGTGGCCCCTCGGGGGACACACAGCCGTGGGTACCTGCAGCACGGAGAGCCGGCGGCTGGGGGACAGCTTGCAGTTCCGCCCCACGCAGGTGTTCACCTTCTCCGACACCGCCTCCAGCCACAGCTGGAACTCTTCCACGTTCGTCTGGAAATGCTCATGCTCCCAGGTCACCTGCTCCAGGAGGTTCACTCGATCCTGTGGGAGGGAGGCGAGTCGCTGGCCACGAGGGTCCCCAGCGCAGCTGTCCTGGCCTTCGAGGCCTGTCTGTGTGTGTGTGCGCGCGCGTGTGTGCATGTGTGTGTGTGCATGTGCATGTGTGTGAGCGCGCGCGTGTGTGTGTGCATGTGTGTGCGTGAGTGTGTGCATGTGTGTGTGTGTGAGTGTGCGTGATGTGGGATGCAACCACTCTTCCACCGTTTTGCTGGAAATACAGAGATCCCAAACGTGCTTATTAGCAACAAGCCAAGACGGTCTTGGCTTTGCAGACCAAAGCATGTCAGCGCTGAGCCTGTCAGCCACACAGCTGGCTTTCTTTCCTGCCACGTCCTGGGAATGGCACTCCAGACAGGGGCCTGGGAATAGCAGCTACTGCTACCTAACCCTGCCGACGGAGCACTCACCAAGGTGCCGGAACTGCTTCAAGCACCTCACGGATGTTATCACCTCCTTGAACTCCCCTGACCACCCCGTCATGTGGCACCATTATTATCCTAGTCTGACAGACAGGAAACTAAGGCTCGGAGAAGTGAAACGACCTGCCCGAGGTCACCTGGCTAGGAAAGCACCGAGTTTTAAGCCCAGGAGCTGAGGCTGGGCCACGAGGTTTCTGGCCCATTACAATGATGTCTGCAGGGCATGCAAATCCGAGGCAAGCTGTCCCATTTCCTCATGAGTGCGGTGCCATCATCTGCATGGGTCGGAGTCATCTCTATTTTCAGACGATCCCACTGAAGTTCTAACCACACAGGGACAAGATAGTGTCCCGTGGGTGGCTGACATTTGGGAAATAGTGTCCCTGCTCCACGGCCTAATGTGTGCCCAGGGTCTGTTTTATAAAAAACACCCCTGTTCACAGCACCATCTCTTAAAACCCCTCCACGGCTCCCCGCTGCCCAGGCTCAGGTCCAACTGCCTCGGGCACGTAGCGAACCCTTCTGTGCTCGAGTCTCCCCATCTGCATGGCGTGGTTTATAACAGTGTCCCGCTTGTTGGGGTGCAGGAGGACTAAATGAGTCAGAGCTCGTGTAACCCAAGAACAGTGCCAGGCAGCTAGTCAGCACTTAATAACGGTGAGCCGTTGTTGACTGTCACCTGTTCTCCCCTGTGTTCTTGTCACACACAACTGATCAAGTTGGAGGAGCGGGTGCCTGCCTGGCAGTGCCAACCTCCAACGCCCTCCTTCTCTGCAACGATGCCCACCACCCCAGGCTGAATCGACAGCACCGTGTTGTGGCTCCTGCGGGGGAAACCGAGAGTCCCCCCTCAGACAGGCTGCCGCTTGCTTTAGTCACCCAGGTCTCGCTCAGGTCAGAACGGCAGGAAGAATAAACTCTGAGTACGGTGGAGGGTCATTTTCCAGGAGAGACAAAGGAAAGGAGAGAGGGGACTTGCATTGACGAGCATCGCCTTTGGGCCGGGAACTTGCCAAGCATTATCTGATTTCATCTTCGCCACATCAGGAAACTATTCCAGGATGCAAATGTCCAAGTCACTGTTGGGAGCTCACCTAATCCTCGCAAGGCCTTAGGGAGGAGATTTAAATGGCTAGTGTCAGACAACAAAATCACCGCTCTAGACCCGAGGCTGGCAGACAGCAGACGTTTTTGGTTTTAGCAGCCATGTGGTTTCTGCTGTGGCTACTTGACGTCTCACGGGCTATTTCTGTTATAGCAGCTCAGACGATCAGCCAAGGGCAAACACGCAAGGAAAGGCTGTCTTTCAATCAAACGGAATATGGACACTGAAATTTAAATTTCACATCCTTTTTACATGTCATGAAATACTAGGCTTTTTATACCCCATCCCAGTCATTTCAAAAGGCAAAATCCATTTTTAGCTCACAGGGCACGCGGAATCAAGAGGTAGGCTGGATCTGGCCCATGGGCCACCATTTGCCGACCTCAGCCATGGAGCCAGGCCACGTCCAGGAGGGCCCTGGGCCTCCATAAAGCTAATTCAAAAGTTCTCAACTGGGAAGTGTGGACAGACACACAGATTCAAAAATTTCCCTACTGTTTGTATATGCCTGTCTCTCTCTTTGAGAAGCTCCTCACCAAATCTACAAATACTAATTAATTCATTTAAACCTTTGTATCAACCATTGTAAGTAGGAGAAAATACCCTCATTTTAGAGATGGGGAAACCAAGGCACAGGACCAAGCCCCTCCGTGAAGAGCTGAGAACGCTCTCACGAATGGGAGTGGGGCTCAGAGCGTCACCAGCAGCTCGCAGCAGGTGGGAAAGCATGGTGCTCTTTGAATGACAAAAATGGACCAAGGGACAGTGCCCAGCTCCTTGGGCTGCCCTTGCCGGGTCCCCCTTCCTGCAGGATTATCTGCATCCTTCCAGAGCTTTCACTATCCACACGAAAGCCTCATTTATGAGACAAAGTGGGTCAGGAATAACGAGCAGAGGATAAATGCTGGCCCGTTGACGCCAATGGTTATAAATGTTGCAGTGAAGCGAATTCGCCAAAGCGAGTGCCGGCTGGCGGCTCTGTGTGTGAGTGATGAGGTGCTGGCACCGGGGAAACCCAGAATAAATAAAAGCGTTCGTGATAGGGAGCAGGCCCAGAGAGGACCGCGGCTGAGCAGGGCAGCCATCCAGATGAGCTCTGTGCCAGGCATGGTGATCACAGAGCTCACAACTCAGCCAGCCGCTGCTGGGCCGGCCACGGTGGAGCGTGACAGCGGTGACGAATGGGAGGGTGCTCAACCTGCCCTCGTTAGACCAAACAGTTAAACTGTCCGTGACCAGCACAGTTGTCAGGGATGTCAAAACCCAACCAATTAACCAAGGCGGCGGGGGATAGATGGCTGTGAAAAGGCCGCGCGGGAGGCTTTGGTTCATGGCCCAGACGCCAGACAGACACGCCTCCTTTAAGGGTGGGAAGCGGGGAGATAGAGGACGATGCTATTTGCCAGGCCCTCCAGATAATGGAAAGAGTGGATTAAAAACACTCAGACAAAATAAACAAGCAAGACCCTACAGGCCAGCAGCCTGCTCTGTCTCTTCGTGACTTTCAAAGGGTTTGGGCTGACAGTGTGCTATGGCTCACCCCGCCCTCCCCGTGTCCGTCCTGCTGGGCCAACTGTCCCAGCTAAGAATCTCCCTCTAAGGGGTGGTCACAAAGGCCACAGTCCAGAGATGGCCCCCACGGTGCTTCTCTGATCCTGTCCCCATCCTCACCAGAGGCTTTGCTAATCAACATATTGGAAGTCAAATATGGACTTTCAGAGGTGAAAAGGGCCTGTTAACTAGCATGAGAAATGTTGAAATGGGCTCTTATTGGTGAAAAATGAGGTATTCATGCATATGGTATCTCCTACAGACTGAGTTGGATCCTCCCCAAATTCATATGTTGAA
>NW_011889433.1:118539-122327 GCF_000151845.1 Pteropus vampyrus | reverse complement strand
TGTCCGTCCTGCTGGGCCAACTGTCCCAGCTAAGAATCTCCCTCTAAGGGGTGGTCACAAAGGCCACAGTCCAGAGATGGCCCCCACGGTGCTTCTCTGATCCTGTCCCCATCCTCACCAGAGGCTTTGCTAATCAACATATTGGAAGTCAAATATGGACTTTCAGAGGTGAAAAGGGCCTGTTAACTAGCATGAGAAATGTTGAAATGGGCTCTTATTGGTGAAAAATGAGGTATTCATGCATATGGTATCTCCTACAGACTGAGTTGGATCCTCCCCAAATTCATATGTTGAAGCCTTAATCCCCAATGTGATGGCATTTGGAGGTGTGGCCTTTGGGAGGTGATCAGGATTAGATGAGGTCCTGAGGTTGGGCTCCCCATGATAGCATTAGTGCCCTCATAAAAAGAGACACCAGAATGCTTGCGGTCCCCCTCTCTCTGTCTCTGCCGTGAGGACACGGCGAGAAGGCAGCTGACTACAAGTCAAGAAGAGGCCCCTCACCAGACACCGAATCTGCCGGCACCTTGATCTTGGACCTCCAGCTTCCAGAACTGCAGGAAATCGACGTCCGTTGTTCAAGGCCCTGGTCTGTGGTGTTCTGCGCTGGCAGCCTGAGCTGAGCAGGACCCTCCCCACTTTGAGAGTAGGCCCATACCTCCAGGGACCCTTACACAGCCCTGGTCCTGTCACTCAGTCAGGTTTTGGCTGCCTGCCTGGAGGTGTCTTTCTCATCTGCCTTGAGAGAGCCCTTTATGCCAGGTGAGGCCCTCCTCATGTGTACAGAGCAGGTGACCAGGAGGCACCTGGGGCACCAAGAATCTACTAGACACAGCGTTCCCACCTGCTAAGGACGGAGCCGGAGCGGCTTCTTCCGTCCGGGCGAGGAGGCTGGGCTGTGCCCAGGAGGTGGATCCCATTTTACCGATGAGGACCTTGGGGTGGGGACTTAACTCTCCTGCCGAGAAAAGGTTGTCTCTCTCAGTCTCCTGAGGGTCACAGCCCCCTCTGGAATCCGATGGAAGAAGCTCCGGCTCCTCTCCTGGCTTAATGCCCACTCACGGACCAGTACGCATCTAACTTCGGAGGCCCTGACCCCTCCCCACCTGCGTCTCTCAGACTTCTGTAGCCGGCTCTGGGGGAGACGAGACGGCTCTACGTCACCACACCACCCCCATCCAAGAGCTAAGGGGCTGCCAGTGAGTAAGAGCTGAGCTCCCAAACCCTCAGAGGCAGAAAGAAAAAACCACCTGTCTGAGCTTCAGCCCACAGCTGGAAAAGCCAAACCGAATTTGCTCTCTGCATGGGGTCCAGTCACCCTGCAAACACCAGCGCCCCATTGCCACATTGGGGTCAGAATTAACCAGCTCATCTGGTGACTCCACGGGCTCCCGCCAGGGTGCAGCAGCACCCTCTCCCCAGTCCTCATTCAGCCTAGGCTCCTACCCTCCAACCCCCAGGACCCTGCCAGCCAGGCTCCGCCTCCTGAAAACCCTCGTTCCTGCCTCTGGGGGCTCCCAGATCCCACTCTCTGCTGCGTCCACCTCTCACCCTGCCCCACAGAAGCACCGGAGGCCCCGGTCTCCCCCGATGGGCACAGGTGCAGTGACCCCCTAGGACTAGAGGCACAACAGAAGGTGGAACCCACGTTAGGAGTCGCCTAGAGCTTCTGGCTCTTTCTACTGGGCCAGTTATGTCCGACGCTTAGATATTTTTTTTTTAAGTCTAAAAAGCGGGCCCAGTAACACCTTCTCTATCTACCACCTAAGAAAGCTGGAAGGATCAAGGTCACAGACGTGAAGAGACAGAAAAGATAGCAGTCACCCATAAAAGTTGTGATTTCTTTGATGTTTTTGGATCTAGTGAAGGGAGAGTCCCATGGGTGACCATAAGAATCTTCGAGGTGATCATTTCTGTGTCTGGGCCAGAACTGGAGCTTACCCAGTACACCTGGCATGCCCTCACTCCCACACACGCACTCACACACACGTGCACTCATGCACACACATGCACACGTGCACATGTGCACACACACACAGACCCAACCACTTTCCACTTCCTCTCTGCTGATTGATGCCCGTGTCCCGTAAATTCACAGCAAGGGGGCCGTGGGGACGGGCACCTTCCCTGCCTGGGCCAGAGGGGCAGACCTGGAAAGAGAACCCTGTTAAGCCTGCTCTGACCACATCTTCAAGAGCCAAACTCCTGTCCTTTCTGGCTCCTGTGCAGCTGCCCCAGAACCTCCTGTCACTCTACCTCCCCTATGTGCCTTCAAGCTATAGGGATGGGTTCTCATCCATTCAACAAACAGTTCCGAGCACCTGCTGTGTGTCAGACACCATTGTTGTTACTTATTGTCACTGCTGTTGAGAGTAGACGTGTCCTTTGCGTTGGGAAAATGCCTGTCAGTTTTCCAAGAGCTTCATGTGAACTCACTCAGTCCTCACACGCTGGTCACAGGCAAGGCGAGCTGCCTGGCAGCCACACAGCTGGGAAGCAGAGAGCCTGGCTTGAACTCAGGTCGCTTCCCAAGCATTCAGGGGCCAGAGTCCTGTTCCTGCTAGTGGGATCCCAGATCTCTGCTTGTTACAGAACTCTTTCCCTTAACTTGTAACTTCCGGTTCCGGCATGCAAAAGACAAGATAACCTGAATACCTCCCCACTACACACAGCCAGAATCGCTGGGTAAAGCATGACAGGCATTGTTTAAATGCAGACCCACACACCCACCCGGGAGAGAGGCCTCCCATGGACCAGAAGCAAAGACGTGGTGGAAACTGATGGCTAAACTCACGTGCCCGCGGGAGGTCTTCTTGAGTTTACTGCTCAGGCTGGAGGGGGGTGGGAGACAGTGGACCCAGAGAGGACAGAGACCACTGTAAAAAGGCAGAACCCCCAAGGGCCTACCGCCTCTGCCAAAGGGTGAACTAGAAAAAGAATCTCCCCATCAGTACGATACAAGCAGGAGGCTTGTATTTCACTCTGGGCTCTGGCTAAAACACAAATGAAAAGAACAGTCACCTTTCAGAGTATGGATCCAGGGGCCTCTTGCATAATTTAGGCTTGGAATTGAAGTTTAGAGCACCCACGTGGTTTAGGAACCCCTAAGCCAATACATTGGTATAAAAACAGGAATCGGGAAGGTAAATTCCCAGGGGAGCCTGGCTGAAGCAAACACGAGCTACTCTGAGGCCAGACCCAGCCTCAGGGTTCTGCAGATAAAGCCCTGATGAGGATGAGCCCACAGCTTGAAATGACAAAGCCCCCAAGGAAAGGACCCACCAGGTCAAGGGACCCAAACAATGTCAGCAGCAGGCCCCAGAACTCCAGCTATTTGATCGATGAAGATTGTAAAATATGTATAGCTAGAATTATTATAGATATAATTCGTACATGGAAGGTGTGAGAAATGGAAGGGAAACCGCGCGCGCGCGCGCACACACACACACACACACACACACACACACACACACACATAGGAACAGTGGACATGATACAGAACCAAACGATTTCTGAAAATAAGTAATTGAACTTAATAACTCAATGGACTGTTTAAAAGAATGAGATGAGGGAATGCGACAAAGGATGGGCACAGGAATTGGGGGAAGAACAAGAAAGTGCAGAGGAAGAGAGGCTAAGGGAGGAAGGAGGGCGAGAGGGAGGAGGGGAGCCAGCTGAAAGAGAACCTTAGTCCATCAGGCAGTCAACGCGCTGCACTAAGCTCCACATGTGTATTAAGCAGTGGGGGTGATGGATGGTAGATAATGGGTCGATGGGTGGGAGGATGG
>NW_011889433.1:115002-117274 GCF_000151845.1 Pteropus vampyrus | reverse complement strand
TGTCACCACTCAAGGGGACAGAGGCTGAGGGCCTGTGTGTGGGTTCCGGGGGGCCATAAACTCCCTGAGTAACCCTGCCTCCTCTCTCGCCTCGGTTTCCCCATCTGGAACATGGCGATGGCCCTATCAGTCCGGCCAACATCAAGGCACTTTGGAATTCCAAGTAAAAGGGTTTGAAAAGCAGAAAACACTGTACGAAGCATTTCTCTTCCCACCCCACCCCCTAGTACATTCAACATTCAGTTTTATCCAGATGGAGAGGATGCTGGCAGGTCCTGTTTACAGAGGACCTACTGTGTGCCAAGCACTGTGCCTTGCTCTTGACATTTGCTATCTTCCCTTTCCATCCTCCTGACAACCTTCGATGAGTCTGAGGAGAGGGCAACTTTGCCAAGGTCACGCAGCAAGTAACTACCAGAGCGAGGGGCAATCCTGGGCCTGTCTGATACCCCGCCCTCGCCGTCTGGCTCCCCGATGCAGGCAGAGAACTCGGCCCAAAGAGCCGGGCAGGCAACAGGCCTTCTCACCCCAGGGCCATTCTCCCATGCTGCTGCAGGATGCACACATGGCGAGTCTATAAAGAATTAATCGTTGGCCAAAAGATGGGCTCCCACTGTCCACTGTCACCGCTAAGCCCAATTATAATCAGAAAGCGGGCGGCAGGGCTGGCAGAAATCCCAAGAGCACATCCTGTTCCCAGGAATCCTAGCTCTGGAGAAGAACGCTTTGGGTGGAGGCCCCAGGCCTGGGTGGTCGTGGGCAAGGAGGGTCCGGGGCCAACAGCAGCCAAAGCCCTGGCAAGGTCTCCGGCAACCCTACCTGTGACAGTGAGTCATGTAGGTGACTGTGTCCTCCCATTCGTCCTTGATGTCCCTTATCTGGGCCAGAATCCTGGCCTTCTGGTCCTCGCGGCAGCATGCCAGGAGCTCTTCGGCTGCCTGCAACACCAGGTCCACCTTCAAGTGCCCCTCCGGCTCCAGCTGGCATATTTTCTGTCATGGACACAAAAGCCAGTTTCCAAGGGTTAGACGAAGTGCACACGGGCATAGCCACCGACAGCGACGTGATGGGAAGAAAGAGCCTGGACTATGAGCCCAGAGGTGCTAGGGTTTGACTAGTGGCCGCCGCTCCCTTCTCTTGTGGCCTGGCAGCCTGCTGCTGCCTCTGAGGGTGGGAGCAGGGAGCGACGGGTTAGCACAGAAGCGCCCGAGCTGTCTGGTGGCTTGAGTTTCCCCTCTTCCCTGCTCGGCCTGCTTCGAGCTGTGTGAATTCAGGCAAGTTTCACCATCTCCCTGGACGACTTGGTTTGACCATCTGTAAAATGGGAGTGTTAACAATACTTAGCTCTAAGATTTCTTTTTCAGAATTAAATGAGAAAATGCACACGAAGCACGTGTCACGGTGCTGGGCCGTGAGAACCCGCCTCCCAAGTCTACGCAGGGGGCAGGCTTGCCCCAGGCCCCGGCTAAGGCTCCGGAGTCACCGGAGCTTGCGATGGTCAAGGCTGCAGCAAGTGCCCAGCAGGCACCCCGAGTCCCGCTCAGCAGCCAGTGGCAATGTGGAAAAGAAAATCCCATAGTGACTAGTGTGGACTAAAGGTCCGAGGGCCCCCGTGGAATGTTCTGGACTGAGGATTATCCATCCCCCGCCCAGAAAATTTCACACCACACAGGACCGGGGGTCCCACCACGGGACGAGCATGAATTTCCTGTCACCCCCTGAGATTTAACTGGGTTAGAAATCATCATCATAAGTAAGGACCTGTACGTCTGACTCCAGGCTGCGGAGCGCACTGCGAGCCCACTCCCCATGCGAGCGAGATGGGCGCCACGGGAATCCGGTTCTACAGACGAGGGCGCTGGGGGCCCATGGAGAGCCTGAACTTTGCAGAACGAGTCTCTGCAGCAGTCAGCGGGCCTCCTTCCCATCTGCTGCCCAGTGCGAGCTCGGCGGACTCCGGCTCCATAAACCAAGGGCGCCAACAGCTCCCGCAAAGCTCAGTCCCTCTCTGCCGAACCCAGAAGGAGTCGGCCAGGTCCGGGAAGTCGCTGTGGGGACAATGGCCCTTCCTCAAAGCCTAGTGCCCCAATTGTGTGACCTCGTCCAGGCCGCTGCTGTGCCCTCCTGAGTCCTGGTCAGGGAGGCACAGGCTGCACTACGAGACACGGGAGATCCAAGCCCCACGCCTTTTGCACGGAAGTGAGTCTGTTCTTTCCTGGCCAAGGAGAGAAGAATCGGCCAGTCCCAGAGGCAGGCAGGACACCTGGCTGAA
>NW_011889433.1:89908-111967 GCF_000151845.1 Pteropus vampyrus | reverse complement strand
TGAACTCGGCCCCAGGCTCAAGCCCTACGAAAGCAATTCCTTGAATTCCGGCCCCAAACGGCCCCCAGCCTTCCAAATTGCCAACCTACCACCTGCTCTGTTACACAGAGGGGTCCAAGCTCCGTGGCTTGGAGTTCTAGACCGTCACCCGCCTCTCTGGCCCTGTCCCCTGCTTCTGCCTAACAGCTGGTGCTGCCCAACGCCAACCATACTGGGGCTCCTGGCATGTGCCCCCAGCTGTTCCTACCTCCAGTACCTTTCTGACACTGTTCCCTCTGCCTGGAGGCCCCCTTCTCCCCACCCTCACCCCTGGACCCCCACCCTGGCTAACTCCTCATTTAAGCCACAGCGGCAAAGTCACTTGTCCCCAGCAGCCTCTCTAAACTCCCTAGGACTAGGCTGGGGGATGTGAGCTCCTCAGGGGCCCCGAGTGTCCTCCGGGAAGTGAAGTGGGGCTCTCCAATCACCGGAGTTCATCGCCCAATCGGGAAGGCTTTGACTAGATCACTCAAGAGTAGTCGGGCTCTAACCAGCACACGGAGCTTTGTTTGCGGCTGTCATAGGCCACGTGGGGACGGGGTGTCCTTCCCCGCTGGGAGATGCAGCCTCGCACTGACCGAGGAGGAGCAGGGCCGTATTTATTTAAGCTGTGTGGCAACCGGCTGGGGGCAGAGGCCAGGGTGCGACCACCTGGGGGTGAAGAGGGCATCGCGGGAGGGGACTAGAAAGGGTGTCACGGTCACCAACAACTTGGTCATTTACATCAAGCTTTACAGGCTGCCAAGGGCTTTCTCCTATGCTACCATGCGATTAACAACAAGCTGGCCCTCACTGAATGCCCTGCGGGTTTCCGACCCTCCTCAGAGCAGCATTCTGAGATCATTAGCGTCACCTCGATTCCAGGAAGGATGTGAACTGGGGCCCAGAAGGGTCAGGTGATTTGCAGGGAGCCACACCCAGCAATAAGCAGAGCTGGGATTTGAACCCAGGACATCCAGACTACAAAGCCTTGTCCTGTCTCTAGTTCAGTGAGCTGTTCAATTCAACAGAGCGTCTGAGAAACTGGAGCACCCCACTCCCCGACCCTGCCAGGCACAACATTATGTGAACACCCATCTCTGGAGAAGCCCGAGGAGGACTCAGAGACCTGAGCTCTAGGATGGAAAGTCCACCCGGAGACACGTCCACCTAGACGAGTCACACGATCTCTCCAAGACTCAGTTCCCCCAACTGTACAGTGCAGACAATGGCACCTAGTTCATGTCTTGGTGAAGCTTAAACCATTGACTCTGAAAGGGTGATGTAAATTCTTAGTTTTGACCGTCCACTTGAAAAAAGACATCATGTATTTTCAACAAAATCCGTAAGACAGCACACACAAAGAAGCCACTCGGGGACTTGGGGTCCCTGGTCGGGGATCAGCTCATGTGGAAGAGGTAATTCTGATTCTGTCGGATCAGAATTGTGGAATATCCTAATGGGTGTGACCTGAGAAACGTGTCTGTCAGATGCTTTGCTTACCGTTGGGAAACTGAAGCCCAGAGAGGGACAGAGACTTGGTGGAGGTCACACAGCACTAGTATCAACATGGAGACTATAACCCAGGTCTCTGGCTCTTAGTCCAGTGCTCTTTGCCCTTGTACCAGGCTTGGAGCAGATGCTCTCAGATGGGAGTGCCCAGTGCCGGGCCAGGCGCCAGGCATCAGCACTTCTAGTCAGTGTAGCTCCGTATGTACTGAGCCCTGCTTTGTGCCAGGCAGGGGGTAAAGCTGAACCTGGACCCGGAGAAGCCGAAAGAAGTCACCCATCACTGGGCAGAGCTTGAAGGCCAACCAGGGCCCACGCAGATCTGGCAGGGACTTGAGCCCCAGGGATACGGGGAAGGGGGTGGGGAAGCCAGGTCTGGGCCAGCTGGGGACCCACCTGGTTGCACGGTGCCCCTCCCAAGACAGGAGGGCCAGAGGGCAGGCTCTAGACCCTCACTGTGAAGGTGTGGTCCAAGCACCAGGAGCAATGGTGTCACCTGGAGCATGTCAGAAATGCCACATCTTGGGCCTGCCCGACCTCCTGGATCAGAATTTGTACTTCAACCAAAATCCTCAAGAGATACAAACACATCAGAGCTTGAGAAACAACCCCCCTTAACAGTCGGGAAACCTGGGGCCTAGACCACCCCTGCCATTTAACCTAAGGCCCAAGAAGGAGGGACAAGGCCAAGGCCACGGGCGAGTCACAGCCATTGCCCCTGCATACCTCGGTCTGCCACAGCCTGGCCTCCAGGGCATCGCGGGGCCCCTGGGTGTTGTCGTTGATCTGCAGCTGCTCCTGCACGGCCCGCATCCACTCCCGGGCATCTTCCAGGCTCCCGTTGAAGTCCTCCTGGGCCCGCAGGGTCATGGCGCCTGTGGGGGTGGAAAGTGGGACCATGTGAGATCGGGTGGAAGGGCGAGAATGCAGGGGGCAGGCTGATGGGGCCATGAGGGCAGAACTGGCAGTGGGGACAGGCCGACCCCCCACTCCTGGAGCTCTGACCGGGGACTGGGGTGACACGGCCAGAGCGATGGGGTTTGTCAAAGAGCCAAAGGACCGCAAACAGGTAGGGAAGGAACACAGGTCTGGCCTCTTGTGTGGCAGAGCAGGGACGGCGGGCCCGGGGTGCCAGCTTGGCCTGGCAGCTTCCCTGCTCCCCTCTTGCCCACCTCAGGACTCAGGAGTACCTCCTGTCTCTTTGGGTCGAAGCCCCTTGCAAAGAGGACCCCAAAACACATATGGTCTGCAATGTCGGTAATGGATAATGCATCTGGATCTGAATGGATCAAAAGCCTCAACCTAAAAATCACGATTTGGGGCTCTGGCCAAGCTAACGCCAGCCCCTGAAACTCTCTTAAAATTAATATCTCAGGCCGGGGATGGCCATGCTAGTCAGGTGTCTGATGGCTACTTCTCTGACAGCTGGGGTTCACAACAGATATTGCTTCCATGGAGTCACACGCCACGTACTCCTGGTAGCCGCTGACAATCAGCTGACCCGGCACTTGAGACCTGCTTGTATGCCTGCCTTAGGCAACACTTGCCTGCTGGCATCGATCTCCCAGATAAACCAAGCCCACTGCCCACACTTCCCTCACCCTTACCTTCCAGCTGCGGAGGCAAAGTCTCAGATTTTCTCATGGAACTTTCTCAAAATCCCATTAAGCCCAGACAAAACTCTCCTGTACGCCAGTCTTGTCTGCTTATGGCAACTCTAACCTACTTTGGATTAAAGTTATTTATATCTGCATCTTATGTGGAGGATTGTGTCTAGCTTATCCTCCAATCTCCCATATTGCCTTGTACAGAGTAAGGCCTTTGCAAATGTCTTTGAAATAGCCCAGAATCGATATAAAGTTTAATGCGCTGAGAACCGATCACAGTGTTAGCTAAAACGACAAAACAAAACAAAACTAGCAACAATCCGAATGCTCAATAATAGGGGTTAGTCAAGTAAAGTGTGGTACATGTACCCTTCAGAATATTATGCAACCAACAAAAAGCATGCTTAAAATGAATCCGTGATAGAGAATTCTTAGAATATAATGATAACATCAAAAGAGACAAAATTGTATATTTAGTAGTCACGACTCTACAACTAATAAAAGCAAAATAAAATAACAGCCACAAAAACCGCGCTCATAGGAAAAAATTGGGAAGTCCTACCATTACAGCGTCCACGTGACTGAATTAGATAGAGTGCAGGCGGGGGGCGGGGGCAGGGTGTGTGCCACGTCCCATGTGGCCTCAGGCCTCTCTTTCCCTGGCGTGGTGTCCTAGAAGGCCACTTGGTTAAGGATGATTGTCTGTGGTTGGTGGAAACACAGCTGGAAGTTTTTCTGTTTATTTTTCCTCTTAGGTACTTTGTGAATTTTCCAGAAAGGGCAATCGTTACTTAAAACAAAAACCAGTTTCTAAACCTTGGCTGAATTGTTTATCGGCCCTTTCTTCTCAATCATCAGTTGGTTGTTCATCAACTGATGGGACAGGTTGACTGGGAATCTGGGCGCCCTCCCGGGGCCCTGCGCTGGGCGGGTCTGCCGTTGGACTCCACAAGACAGGCCATCGGACCCACAAAGAAGGACACTGGCGGTGACAAGGAGTGGGCCACCCAGAGTGGCCTTCGCTCCGGGTGCTGGGCCCACCTGCCATTCACAGCTCGGTGTCCCACGTGTTGTTTCCCTTTTAGAGCTGTTTTCATTTTTTCTGACCATTTAATATGTCTCCACAGCCACTCCCAGCCTTTGAATGCTTCGTTTGAAAAGCACATTAGAATGTGCGGGCGTTTAAATTGGTTCATTGTGGCTTTAATCTCTTGTCTAGTGTGTGAGTTGATTGGCTTCCAAAAGCTCAGCTTTTATTTCTATAAAGCAAGAAATGGGAGAGGCAGGAATGAGGCTCCCAGAGTTTCGAATGACCCAACAGTGGGGAAAGCTCTAACTACCAAAAGCCAGAGAGGTTTTGCACAACGCTTCCAGCTGGAAATGCCCAGGGCCTATGAAACGTGGAGTTTTGGAGACCCCGAGGTGGGTACACCAAAGGAAACACAAGGGGTCCATGGGCGGGGTTGCAAAGCAGGGCCCGAGACCCAGGGATCAGCCCCGGCTGAGGGATCTAATTAGCCATGGACTTGGGGTGGTTGCGGGCAGAGTTCAAGGGACATGGGCTTCTTGTTCTGTTCTGCTTGACCATTTCCTTCCAATTCCACGAAACACACAGGAATTAAGCACATACTTCCAGCTGGGCCTGATGCAATCACAGCAGCAAATGAGCAGGCATTACCACCCCTGCCTCAAGAGGCTCCCAGGAGAGAAAGCGCACCTTGAACCTGAGTGTGGGTTGCAGGTGGATGAGCTGCAAGCCAGGTGGGGGGTTTGAGGAGAGTGGGAAGGGCTCTGAACTTTTTCTGAGGACCCCTTCTCAAAATAAAGGCTTGAAATGACGAGAATAAAATGCAGAGAATTACAGAGGGAACCAACCATATTAAAACATAGTTTTCGAAATACTGAAGTCGAATTCATGAGACCCACACACGCACTCCTTGACCACATTAATTCACAAGATCTAACAAGGAGTCCAAACGCTACCTTGATTTTGAAATAGTGATGGGCATAAATGACGTTTCTAGGTATGCACAGCTGTAATGCAACATAGACACATGTGTGACAGACACAGCCACAGTCACTGCTAGTGCCAGAGGGCGCTTGTTTTGGTTTGTCTCATGAATAATTGAAGGAATTGTTATCAGTGAGAGGTTAGTGGCAGTAGGGTGTAGTTAGTTTCCTATCCAAGTTCATGGGCCCCTAAATCTTATCTGCAGCTCCCTGTCAGTCCACTGACCGGGAAGAATCCTGCTCTGAGCCTCCCAGCAGCCAATGGAAAGGAGCCTGTTTCATTACACAAGGTTCAAAGCTGAAGTTAAAAGCAAATGAGCAGCTCGTGAAATGCCCATCCACAAGTGGTTTAAGGCCCAGGAAGACAGTCCCCCAAGCGTCCCTCCTTGGAACTCACCAGGGAGCCTTGTATATTTCCCTTTGCGGGAGCCCTGGGTGGAGGTGGAGGCCTCAGGGAGAAAAGTGGCCAGGTGAGCCGGGCAGAGGGCATCCAGCACCTTCTCTGATGAAAGAAGGAGCTTGGTCCTCAATGAACTCAAGTCAGCTTCTGGCCCTCTTCCCACCCCTCCTCCAGGCAGCAGCCAGACGGGCCTTTCTAAAACACAAATCCAGCTGGCCACTCACTTCCTTACATAAGCGATCTATCTGTTGCAGCATGGGCCGCAGACTGGCCCCCCGCTCCCAGTGTGACCCTGTTTCCAGCCTTGCTTCTTCCCGGTCCCCGTACAATCAAGCCCACGGCAGACGTGCAGCTCTTGGTACACAGCCAAAACCACACATGACCTCTGCCCCCTCTGCTGGAAGCATGCTCCTTCCCAAAGCATCGCCATCCATTGAAGAGCCTCTAAGCGCCTGTGGCCGCCCACCACACTTCTCTGTGCCCTGAGGACTCGTCTTCCCTCTTGCCTGGGTACAGGACGGAGCCTCAGCACCCAGTGCTAGTGAGCCAAGTTACCGGCCCTTCATTAACAGCGACTAGAGGAACAAGTGAGCAAAGAAAGCAAGGGGCAATGCTGGGTGGAGCGGGGTGGCGGGGCACCCACGACGAGGCAGGGAAAATGGTAAGGAGAGCCCTGGACCTGGAGTCCATACGTTTACGCTGAGCAAGTGCCTTTGCCTCGCTGGGCCTCAGTTTCCCCACCTGTACACTGTGAGTGTTGAGCAGGGGGGTCTCTGAGGGACCTCCGAGGTCGTGGGCTGAGAGGGTCCATGTCACCCAGAAGCTGTGATCCCGGCCCCCCTTCTCCCCCCGGGGAGCCCCTCCTCAGCCAGCTCGAAGCATCGCTTCCAGCCTCGTGGCCCCCGCTAAGGCAGGCAAGGTGCCTTCCAGGGGAGACGGCTCAGGGGACCTTTAGGTCAGCGGGGAGGAAGAGGGATATTTTTGTAAAGAGGCAGGTAGCAAATATCCTTAGACTTTGCAGGCCACGTGCAGTCTCCGTTGCATCTACTTCTTTGATTTTGCAACCTTTAAAAAATGTAAGAACCATTCTGTATTCACTAGCTGTACCAACAGACTGCCCGCAGAATGGGGCCTTGGGCTAGAGTTTGCCACCTCTGACTGCGATGGCCCAAGGGTGACGTCGGCAGCTGCAGGAAGCCACAGCAGCCAGCAGGCAAAGCTAGCTGGCTAAGTGACCCACAGACACGTGCCCTGGGAAAGGACAGGCGTTGAGGCCAAAAGGACCTAGAATTGGTCCTGGTGGTCTTGGCCCCACCATTTACCAGCTGTATGACATCTGGCCAGTCACTTAACCTCTAGGTCTCTGTCTCCTTATCTGGAAATGGGGTGTCAGATTTGGTTCAGGCTGCTATGCCAAGTTGTCTGTTTATAGGTGACTTTTAATCAGCAGAAATTTACTCCCCACAGTCCTGGGGGCTGGAGGTCTGAGATCAGGGTGTCGACAGGGCCGGGCGGGGGCCCACTTCCGGGTGGCAGACTTCTTACTATGTGCTCACATGGGAAGGGGCTAGGAAGCCCTTTGGGATGTCTTTTACATAGGCACGCATCCCATCCATGAGGGTTCCAACCTCATGACCTAATCACCTCCCACAGACCCAACATCCCAACACCATCACACAGAGGGTTAGGAGTCCAACATGTAAAGACACCAACACGGAGCTAACATCTGGGTTTGATTAACGAAGCAAGCCTCCCACCCTGCACCTGGAACACACTCCGTATTTGGAAGTGGCTCCTTCTTCTCCCAATCCGTCAGGTGTCAGGTGCCAGGTTTTCCTTCCGTAGGAACCTGCATACAGACGCTGGCTCCCAAACCATCCCAGGACCTGGTGGGGGCAGGAATGGGGGCTACCGGGGGACTAACACATCTGTGCATCTCAATGGCCGCTGAGTACCAGGTGCGGAGGATTCAAGAGCAACCAGGTGGGGCTCTGACCATGTCTTGTGAGCACCAATGTGAGCTTTGAAAGAGGTGGGCACAGTGGCCACAGGGCCACAAAGAAGGGGTTGTCACCTGGCCTGGGGCGGGCGGACCGAGTGGGAGGTATTGTATGCTGAGGGCAGAGGACAGGCTCCTGGCACACAGGCAGATGGTGAGGCTGGAGCATGGGGACAGGGAGACAATAGTGGAAGCTGGGGTAGGGGGTTAGGGCCTGACCAGAGCCTTTGGAGCCATGTCCAGGAGGCTAGGCTGGTCCCTGGGGGGCAATCGGGAGCCAGCAAGGGTTCACGTGGGGGACAGGACTATTTAGAGCTTCGGGCAGGTCACCTTGGCCAGGATAGGTAGAGAGGGGAGCACACACAAGGGGGTAGGCAGAGCCAGGGGGTCAGTGCAGAGACTGGCAGCCACGGGAGGCCACAGACCATGAGGACAGGCCGTGGGAGCGAGCACCATGGCACAACTCTCTGGGAGCCAAGGGAGGAGTCTTGTCCTTGGCAAGTGTGTTTGTCCTTCTTGGACTAGTTGAATGGACATAATATAAAACACGAAACTATGTATTTTCCAAACAACTTGGCAAAAAGAAAAAAATGTGCTCCAAATTTTAAAAAAGACGGTTCCATTTTCGAGTCCAGAAGCAGCCCTTGGTGGGGCTGCAGCTGTGGGAGGCGGGGCTGGGGGGCACGTCTGTGGCTGTCCCCGAGGACTCGGCCAGGGCTGGGCCCGAGGATGCGGACCTTTCTGGTTCAGCTGGCACTAGTCTGATGGATGAGACAGTTAGAAAGGAAACGGCCTTGGTTTTCAGCGTTCGTGTGGTTTTCACAAATGACAGCCGGAAGAGAAGTGGTTTTTCTTCCTTGACAACAGACAAGTTGGGTCAGGGCGAACGATGGAGCAGAATCAAGACAGAGCACATGCTCAGAAGACACCTGTGAGACTGACACATCCATAGAGGGCGAGCAAGACCCGTGGGCACGGCTGGGCACACGGCTACCCCAGGAATGGACTGCGAGAGTGTACTTTGTGGGAGGCTGAGAAGCTTCCAGAATCTGAGTGCCAGGCCTGAGTCATCACCTCCGAAGAGGAGAGCTTAATTAGAGCCAGAGGGAAGACTCAGGGTGAACTAAGGAGGCAGAAATGTCGTAAAAAAGCATGTCCTGGACAGAAAGGTGGTGGAAAAGGTAACGTAGACTTTAAAAAGCCAGCCAGGGGAGAGAAGGACACTAACAATGCTGTGATGAGGGACAACAGCCCCCATCGTGCTGGGCGCCTGTCTGCAAGTTGCCCATGTCGTCTTGGCATCTTGGGTCTGAGAGGTGGGTACGGTCACGCGGGAGGCGGCAGAGGGGCGGTGGGGCTTCCTCTGGGGCTGAGCGGGGAGGGAGGGCCTCGGCAGAGCTTCCTCCCCTCCTCAGAATGCTGTGGGGACGCATTCCTGCTCGGGAGCAGGTGCTCGGAGGGCAGGGCGGCCATCACCGTCCCCAACCGCAGACAAGAACGCTGAGACCGGAGGAACCGGCCCGGGCACCCAGAGCCATCCCGGAGGCACTCGGATGTGAGCCTGGTTCTATGGGATTCCAAAGCCTGCGTTTGTCTCACTGGCCCCACTGGCTCCAAAACCAAGTCCAACTCCGCCGTCCATTGGGGCATCCGGCAGCCCTGCTCCCAGGGAGGACGGTGACCCGGGGTCAGCCAGGGTCCGACCAGGCCGAGCGAATCCGCTCTGAGTCTAGCAGGGAACTAGAGGGACCTGGCTACATGGCGGGTAAAAGAGGGAAGAAGAAGCTGCCAGGAGGCAAAACAAACAAACCAACAAAAACAACAGAGATGGCAACTTCTCTCACTAGGCTGGAGGAACGAGGGGAGGAGGTGATGCTATCAGACCCGGCTCCGGCTCCGGCTCCGCTGAGCGGCCGGACCTGGGGCCCCAAAGCAAGCCAGGGCGGAGGTGCTGTCAGCTGTGGGAGAAACCCCTGGGCCCGCACGGGGAGCCTGAGCTCCGCAGCCCGGGGTGGCCAACCCTCCTGTGACACAGGGCAGAGCAGGGAGAGAGGAATGGCTGCCCGAGCCAGGACTGCACAGGCTGTCCATCCGGAGACTTCGAAGGGAACAGCTCCCTTTGCCCTGATTCCGGGCCGCTCAGCAACTGGCCGAGCTCTAGTCTGGTCTCTGGGGAACTAGCCTTGCGGGAAAAATGACAGGGTACTCGCACTGACGAAATCTCCCGACACTGACCGCCTGCCCGGTCAGCCTTGATTAGGAACCGGGACTCAGAACCTTGTGTCCTGGGGGTCAGCTGACAAGGACTCCTCTTCCCCCCTACCTCACCCTTCTCCTTCCTGGGCCTACAAAGCTGAGGCTGCAGGGTGTAGGTCTCCACTGGCTCTGGGGTGCCACCGGTGAGGGGCAGACACCCCGTAAGGGCCAGGTTGGAACAGCCCCCTACCTTGATCCCCCCAACACATTCTTTGGGAATGGGCACATGCTGTAATAACACTTGCCATTTGGCGATCCAGAAGCGCCAAGAATCCTGCTTAGGACCTAACCAAATCCCATTAGGGAACACTCCTAAAATGGGACACCAAACCCCTCCCAAGCAAAGACAGGGGCAAAGTCAGGTTCATGGAGTGGCTGTTATGTGGGACCTGAGACCGGCAAAGCCAAGATCCAAAAGTGGGGGATCCGGGATTAACCATGACAATTAACAGCCACCGCGTGTCTGGCATTCTGTGAGTGCCTGACTCTATGATAAAGGTTTATAGCTATTAAGTCATTTATCCTACAAAGACCCAGTGAGACACTTATTATTATCCCTACTTTGTAGCTGTGAAAGCCGAGGATCAACTATATAAGAACACTGCCCGGGTCAGAGGGGTAGTGAGTAGCAGGGGCAGGACTGGAACTCAGAGAGACCTGAGTCCAGAGCCTTTGCTCCTAAACGCCACAGAGCTACCCGGCTTCCACGTCCCTGCCTGACCTCCCGGAACCCACTGAGAGCTGCCCACACAGTGAGAGGAGCCGTGGGCAGCCAGCCCTCCACGGGTCATCGTGCACCCATGAGCACTAAGTTCCAAGAAGGCGACTCCAGGGCATAAATCTGGGCTTCAGCTCAAAAATCTAGAGTTGGAGACAATGAACTGAGGTCCCAGCGGCCAGGCCTGCTCAGTCACGTGGTGCTTGGCCACGCTGGCCCTGTGCCAACCCCGCTGGCCACTGGCATTTTGTTCTGGAACCCAGAAGGCTTCAGGATTCAGACCCGAGTAAACCCCAGCCCCCATGGCACACCCTGCCGCCAGTTACAGCCTGGCCGGGGGACCCCATCACAAACTGACCCCAAGCCCTGGTCCGTGGCGCGCTCCTCATCCCGTGACTCATTCGGCTTCCCCGTGACTCATTCCTGCCCGGCCACACAGTTTCCACCCTCGCTCGTTCCCATTGCTCCTCTATACCCAGATGGAATTTCAGGAACTGAAGGGCAGCTGGTTTTAATCCCAGCGCGATTCCAAACGGATTCCGGGAACGCCTGCTTTTGTTTGCTTACTGCCTGCCGCCAACGTCACGGAGAAGCCATCCCTCAGAGCACCAGGATGGTGCTGGGCAGCTCTCTTTGATGTGGCGTTTTCAGAAGGGGATCCTGAGAGCAACGTGCGTAAAAAGCAGGGACAGGAACTCTGAGGGCATCTAAATTGGTCGTTGGACAAGGAGCGCTCACGTCATCTTATTTAATCTCACAACAACCCTCCAAGGTGGCGAATCCAGACTGGGGGACCATCACCAGGTTCTCCCCGCTTCTTAGAGGTAACCACGCTCAGAGAGGACCGCACCAAAGCCCCACAGACCGCGGGGAGCCACTGCCCACCCTCTGTCCACCAGCCTGTAACAGTTATTTATACAAGAAACACTGCTTAGTAACAGGGTGGTAAGGGCCACTTTACAGTTCAGCCACAAAGGGCGTGGGCCACAGACAACTTTCTCGAGGAGTGCTCTAAGAGCTATTTTCAATCCGCTCTCCGTCACTGATAAATGGTGTCTGGCAGCGAAAAAATGGCTGCTCTCGGGCCCAGCTCCCTCCCCAGAAACTTTGACTCTAAAGCAGCATTTCCGATCACTCTGAAATTAACCCCAAGCTCAACATCAAAAGACAGAGTCTGGAGAACAAGATTTCTACCCGGAAAACATTGACCTTGATGACACACAGTCAAATACACATGTCTGGGGGTGGGGGGAGTGGGGAGAAGGCACAAAATAATTAAGAGGGGGGTTGGGTTGTGGGGGTGGCTGGGTGGGGGGAGCAGAAAGCTAGACAGCCCAGATAGGAAGAGCAACACAGGGGGCAGGACAGGTGGCTCCAAGGCAGGGGGCCTTAATGCAAGGGCTCCCCGCTGTGGTCCCGAGGGAGGACCCGGCCCCAGGGTCACCGCCTGATACTGGCAGTGTGAGCGGGAGGGTGTCATAAGTTGGGGAGGCAGGAACTAGACGTCAGCTGCAGGTCAGATGTGCAGGACCGGACATCAGGGAACAGCCCTGGGCCTGGCGGGACACTGAGTGCCTCGGACCACAGGCATGAGGTTAAGCAGGCCAAGCAAGGTCCCCTACCGGCCCCTGATTTGGAAAAGCAAGCATTGGGTCAGCGTTGGTTTTTCGCAGTGTAGGTCGCGCCCCTACCCCACGCCTCAGAAGTGACGGCTCCCCCAGCACGCCCAAGTCCCATTGGACTATGGCTTAGATCTCCAAGCCCTGGGGCCAGCAGAGAGTCCTCCTTCTGGCCTGTGGCGAGGCCAACCCCAGGTCTTGCTCCAGCCCCCAAAGCCCCTCGCTGAGAAGATCTGACCTGATGAGGTGGAGCCTCCAGGATATCAGCGCCTTGGCCTTGCTCCTGCCCTCTCCTGCCTTCCCAAGTGACCCAAGCAGCCTCCGGGACAGCGAGGCAGAGACAGAGGTCCTGCAGCTCCCTCTCTAGGCTCCTCCCCCAAGGTCTTATTGGTCCTGGGACTCAGCGCTTCACACCTCCTCCCAGGTAGGAGTCTGCCCACAGAGGGGAGCCGTCATCCCTGAGCCCACCTGGCCACCTGGGTTGGCCTTCCTCAGCATCTCCTGGAGCCAGTGCCCCCTCCCTGGACTGTCTGGGCCACAGCCCAAAGGAGCAGGGTGGACCTCAATGACCCTGCACACCTCGTCACACACCTCCTGTGGCCTTAAATCCTGAATAACGTGTCAACAGACCTATTTAAAGGAAAATTATGGCTGCACAATAACGTTCTCAAAACCCACACTTATCAGGGAGGATCTAAGAAAACGGAGCTTTCTACGGGATGAGATGTCGTTCAATTCAAAAGCACCATGCCAAAATATAGGGCTTCTAATGTTTTTCTATTAAATTTATTGGGGTGACATTGGTTGATAAAACTATATAGGTTTCAAGGATACAATTCTGTAATACATCATCTGTATATGGCATTGTGTGTTCGCCACCCAAAGTCAAATCTCCCGTCACTAGATATTTGAGGACTTTTAATGTTTTTTTGTTTGTTTGTTTTTAGATGAAAATTTCAGAACTTCTCGTAGAACATGTGGCCTCTGGAGAAATCTTCCTCAGACCCTAATTTGAGAAACCCTGGCCTGGAGGATGAAGCCAGTGCTCCCCGAGACCATAAAGGATGGAGCACCCCCCGACTCCAACAGCCCTGACTCACCAGGGTGCTCCCGGCCCCCGTGCCACGGCCCCACCACGGTGCCGATGCTTCTAGAAGCTTGGAGCCTGGGTGCCGCCTCCCCAACTTAGTTCTTCCTGGCAAGTCCTCCCCTCCCCCCACCCCTCCAACACCTCCTTTTGGCGACTCTTCCCCGTTCCCCTTCCAGGATTCAGCTCACAGCCCCTCGGAGGAGAAACCCTTCCAGCTCCTGCCACCGACAGAGACGACCCCTCCCTTCCTCAGGCCCCCACGGGGCCCTGTGCAGCTGCCATTTACTGCATGTTTACGAAGCACTTCACTTGAATTTCGCCACGTTCCGCCAACAACCCCAGGAGGTAGGTACTATTGTTGGTCCCATCTCGCAGCGAGGCAAGTAGGGACAGGCCTGGCGGCACTGTCCGTGCTGGCTGCACTGATGTGATTTGCTGGCACAAACAAGAGGAGTTCCGAGGGGGGCGGTCAGACTCATCTCGGACCGGAGGACTGCAGATGGGGTTCCCTTTCTTTTTAACAGCTTTATTGGGGGAATATAATTGATAAGCAATAAACACATTTAAACTGTATTATTTGGCAGGCTTTGATATCTACACCCCTAAAACCATCACCCCAATCAAGATAAAGCATATATCCATCACCCCAAAAGTTTCCTGGTCCCATTTCTAATTCCTCCCTCTTTCCCACTCTGTGTCCCAGGCTCCTGCCGATGTGCTTACTGTCCCTAGAGATTAGTTTGCATTTTCTGGAGGTTTTCACATAAATGGGCTGACACAGTATATGTGTAGTATGTATGTATGTATTATTATTATTATTATTATTATTATTATTATTATTTTGGTCTGGCTTCTCTCACTCGGCATAATTATTTCGCGACTCATCCTTGTTACGTTGTTGTCGGTACCAATCCTTTCTGCTGCCGAGTAATATTGCACAGTCCGCGTAGACCTGATGCTGTTTATTCACCCACCCACTGACGGACGGTTTGGGGTTATTACAAATAAAGCGGATCTGAACAGCTGCGTGCGGGCATATGCTTTAGTTTCTCTTGCAGAAATACCTAGGAGTGGAGGGGCTGGACCGTAGGTCGGCGCATGTTTGCATTTTTGAGAAACCGCCAGACTGTGTTCCGAAGCGGCCACACGAGCCGTGTGTGTGAGTCTCGGTCCGCATCCTCTCCCGTGGTCAGTCTCTTTAATCTCAGCCCTTCTAATCGGTGGCAGTGAAACCTCACTGTGGGTTTAATTTGCAGTCTGACACGGGGAATGGTCTGACTGACTTTGGGGTGCTCACTTCCTTTAAGGCCGGAGATGTGCTCAGCCCTGGGCCTGTTGGAGGAAGGCTAAGGGAGCCGGGAGTTGAGTGACAGGGAGGCACGCAGCCAATAGGAACCTGCTGCAGTGCCAAGGGCGCCGCCAGAGGACTCTGTGAGCAGGCGGTTCTCTGAGGACAAAACCGGTACCCTGCACCAACAGCCAGGAGCCTGTAAAAGCGGATACGCGAATGGAGTCCCCGAGTGTGTGTGGGAGGGGATCACCGTTAGCAAGGGAGGTACACACTGCCGAGAAGCCCTGCTCTAGCCAACGTTCGGGACTGTGACCATCCTCTCCGGTTCTGGCACCCTAAAGGTAATCGCACCGCGTCTCTGTGTCACAACATGCAATCGCTGTGGGCTATAGTAGCAGGGCAGGCACAGCCCGCTGGAGCGAATGTGACATTGTTCCAAGCGACAATCCCAGCTTCACAGTGCTTTGGAAATAAATATCCTACAAGGTAGGAGCCATTATTAGCCCCATAGTGTAGATAAGGAAGCAAAGCACAGAGATGTGACATAACTTCCCCAAAGCATGTGGAACTGGCATTGAAATTTGGGCGGTCTGGTTCCAGAGGCTTCCCATTAACCACAGCACCTCACCAGTAGCCAAGTGGTCAGCACCACCTGGTCAGCTTCTCAGGGCCGGTTGGAGAGCTACAGGTGTAACGTAATGGCCACTGCTGGGTGGCGGATGAAAGAGCTGTGAAGAGTTCTCTGCGGTGGCTGTAGCCCATGACTCAACCTGACCCTCTTCAGATACTACCCAGAGTCAGTGCTCACATTTGGGCCAAGCCTGTGGCCCTATCTGCACAGCTGTGTTTTGCCATCCACCCCCTTGCCCTGCAGCCTGTGGTACACAGTGCCAAAGAGCATGCCCTACTTGGCTCCGTGACTATTGGTGATGTGTGTGTCTTCCCATTAGACTGTCACCCTCGAGGGCAGAGGCCATGTCTCATCTGCTCTGTATACCTAGGCCTGGGGCACAGCTGGCTTGGAGGAGGGTGTCAGTGCTCTTAAGTGAGCACAACAGTAACATTTTTGGAGAGGCAAGGCTAGCTCTCACGGGGCCAAGCCAGCGTAGGGAGTTGCTGGAACTGTCCCTAGCTTTGAAACAGATCTCAGGCTGCAAGGCTAGCAGCCCTCATGGGATAACAGTACCCCCAAGGAGCCAATGAAGGGCTCTGCGCAAACCTCCCTGGATTGAGTCTCAGCGTGTCACAACTGGACCTTCTTAGGGATCTTCTTATCTAGCTGTGCCATTTAACAGAGGGGGAGATTGAGGCTGAGAGAAGGGAAGAGACCCACCCAAGATTGTGCAGCAGCTCAGCGGCAGGTCTGTGGCCAGCACTCATTTTGGTATAAAAACATCCTGAGGCCCTGATAGGGAGATTGCATCTCTTCAAAATGACCCACGGCAAAAGAAGCAATAAGCTCTCTTATTTACAGACAATTTCAACAAGATGCCAAGACAATTTAAAGGAAAAAGAATGGTCTTTTCAACAAATAGTGCTGGGACAACTGGAAATCCACATGCAAAAGAATGAAGTGGGACCCCTACTTCACACCAACTGTAAAAATTAACTCAAAACAAATCAATGACCATATTGTAACAGCCAAAACTATAAAACTCTTTGAAGAAAACATAGGTGTAAATCTCTGACCTTGGCTGAGGAAATATTCCTTAGATGTGACACCAAAATCACAAGCAACAAAAGAAAAAATAGATAAGCTGGATTTCATCAAAATTTAAACGTTTTGTATTTCAAAGGAAACCACCAACCAAGTGAAAAGATAACCCACAGAATGGGAGAAAATTTTTGCATATCACATAAAGGACTGATAAAGGACTTGTATCTAGAAAGATAAATAATCCAATTATAAAATGAGCAAAGGACCCAAATAGACATATCACATAAAGGACTGATAAAGGACTTGTATCTAGAAAGATAAATAATCCAATTATAAAATGAGCAAAGGACCCAAATAGACATTTCTTCAAAGTGCATTCAAATAGCCAACAAGCATATGAAAAGGTGCTCAATGGCATTAGCCACCAGGGAAATGCAAATTAAAACTGAAGAGATACCAGTTTACACCAATTAGGATGGCTGTAATAAAAGATGGATGGTAAGAGTGATGTGAGAAATTTGGACCTTCACACACCACTGGTGAGAACATAAAATGGTACAGACACTTAGTAAAACAGCCTGGCGGTTCCTCAAATGATCAAACATGGAGTTACCATATGATCCAGCAAGTCCACTCCTAGGTATTTACCCAAGAGAAATGAAAACACATATCTACACAAAAAATGTGTACATCACGCCAACCATATTTGAAAAATAAAAAATATTTTTTAAAAATTTGTACACAAGTATTCAGGATACTCAAAACAGTGGAAACAACCCAAATGTCTATCAACTAATGGACAAATAAAATGTGCTCTATCCACACCATGGAATATTCTTCAGCAATAAAAAGAAATGAAGTAATGATGCTGCAACATGAATGAACCTTGACGACATTATGTTAGAAGAAAAAGCCGGTTGGATCACATATTTGATGATTCCACTTATATGAAATGTGTACAAGAGGCAAATCTGTAGAGACAGAAAGCAGATTAGTGGTTACCTAGGGCTAGGGGGCTGGGAGCATGGTGAGTGGTACAGAGTTTCTTTTTGGTGTAATAAAAATGTCCTAAAAATGATCGTGGTGATGTTTGTACAACTCTGGATATCCTAAAAGGCACAGGATGTACACTTTAAATGGGTGAATTGCAGGTTATGTGAATTATATCTCAATAAAGCTTGAGTTCTTTTTTCAAAATAGAGACCGGTGCCTTCTATTCACTGAGCAGGGATTCAGTGCCAATCAGTGGCCCCTCCTTCTCCAGGCACTTATCCTTAAGCCAACTTTGAAGGTTGATCCTTACTTGATCCTTAAGCCAACTTTGAAGGTTGTTATCACTGCTGCAGAGATAAGGAAATTGAGACTCAGGTGAAAATAACTTCAAAATTTCAGAGCCGGTCACGGTTACCACCCAAGAGGTGGAGCTGGGATTGAACTTGGGACCATTGAACTCCAGAGCTGCAGCTGACCCAGCCCCTTCAGCCAGACTGCTTCAGAGAGCCTGACGCCATCCTGGCATCCAAACTGGTTATTCGGGCATTATATGGATGGCGTGAAAATTTCAGATCAAGCAATGGAACAAACAGAAAGCAAACGGCCTCCCAAAGAGAAGCTGAATGCAGCCCGAAGGGATGGGCCAAGCACTGGCCTGGGAGCAGGAGGTATGGCCTTCAGTCATGGCAGCACCGTGGGAAGCCCGCTGACCCTAGCAGTCTCAGAGGAAATTAAGCTAAGTGAGGCTCTCAGAAACATTTAAGTAGCCTTGGATGCCCAGGCTGTGTGATGCTACTCAATTCAATTCAATAGCGCTTGCCGAGTTAATAATAAAAACGTTTTTTATATTCGAGAGAAGGGTGTTAATATTCACTTGCGTTTTACAGATGAGGACACTGAGGCTGAGAGGAGTCTCATGGCCTGCCCAAGGTCTCAGAGCTCATGGATGGGAGGCAAAGAGTCAAATCTAAGACCATTTGACTTCAACAGCTGGAGGGGCCTGCTGCTGAGCCAGGCGTGGGCCCGCAGGTGGCAAAGCCCATGGTCTTCACGACCGTGGGCTCTAAAGGAGGCGGCTGCAGGTATGTGAATGGAGAGACACACCTGAAGCTCCTGGAGCCCAGAAAATGGAGCGCTGATGCTGATCGGGGAACTCAGAGAGGGGCTGGTGGGGGAGGGGACACCCTGGCTGAGCCCTGGAGGATGAGCAGGATCTGGGTAAGAGAAGTGGATGGATCGGCATGAGCAAAAGCCAGGAAGTGGGAGCGCACAAGGCCAAGTTTAGGGAATCGTCGAAGGGGGACAGAAGGAGGCAGTGCTGGAGGGAGAGGCAGGCTGGGGGCCTGAACGGCACGGGGTCCGAAGGGGTGCGCCGACTTCAGTCTGTAGGCAACAGGGAGCTGTGGGCAGTGAGGGCGCGTGAACAAGGGAGTGGCATGCTTTGACACACCCACCAGCAGCCAGGGCAGCATCTGATCAACCTTCTGGAAACAATGCTGGACTAGGACGTGCAGGATCCTTGCACATGACACCTTAGGTCACATGCTAGGAAATGCCTTGTAGAGGACCATTGAACTCCAAGGCATCCTTCTTATTGGAAACCTGCTCTTCAAAATATGGGCCAAGAGATTAAGTCAAAGGATCTTTTCTCAACAACTGGTTGAACTTGCAGATATCTGATAAGCTGTGGAGAGCCATTTCCATCCTTCCAACCATGTCTGTGCTTGAAGCTTGTCCTCATGATTCCTCTCCCAGCAAACACCCAGCCAGCGCTGCTTGGTGAGTAACAAGTGTCCTGCCTGCTCCCACCCTGTCCCTACCCCAAGCTCATCTGACCCTATGATGGCCCTGGATCGATGTCAAGGTCACTATGGATCTTGACCTTCAGATGCCTAAGGAGACGCCTTTGGATTGGGGAAAATGTCACCAAAAGCTCTTACATGCAAAGCCACCTGCTGTGTGCCAGGCACTGGGCAGATGCTGTACATCCCTGACCCACCACCCACCAAGGCAGAGGTCACCGCACCACCTTACAGGTGGGTAAACTGAGTCTCAGAGGGGCCAACTCTCCTGCCTAGGTCCGACAGCCACTGAGGCACAGAGTCAGGAGTAAGCCCAGGCCGGCCTGGTTCCAGCTCCATGCCATGCTGCAAACTGGCCAGCAAGATGAGGAAGTGAGTCAAGAGGCAAGAGAAGGGGGGTTCCTTTTTGAGTCAGAACAGGATTTCCCATCACACACCCGACTGACTGCGGAGGCAGGCGGGGTGGGGGTGTGCCCCCGCAGCTCAGACTGATGAGGCGCCCAGGCCAGGCCAGCTCAGCTGCAGTGAGTGTGCCTGAGATGGGGACAAGCCCGAGAGGCATGCACGGCTTGGGGTTACTGCCGATGGGCCTGGCTGGTGACACTTCCCCAGGAGGCTCAGAATGAATCAGGACAGTGACGCCCTCCCCAGCTGCGGGGGCCCTGGGCCTGGGGGAGTTCCAGGAACTGACAGCTCATTTCGACTTCTCCCCCTGTGCCTTCTATTCCACCCAGATGAAAGGGGCACCCTCCAAGCGAGACGAGACATTACCTGTAAAATTCTTAATCTTTTAGCGGGAAATGACATGGGACATCTCTTGCAGAGTTCTTCCTTTTTTTTTTTTAGTAAACCTACTTAAGTTTTCTTCCCTCTTTTCTTTAGGAAAAAGGCCCTCTCCCCCAAATCCAGATAATTGCCCTGAAACTGCTAACTCAGGTCTTCTGGCTTTTGATAAAGATCATCAGACCATCATAAGCAGAAATGGCTTTAGGCCAGGCAAGGCTCTTAGAGTCCAAGAAGGGGTGGGGGAATGGGGGGGTGGGGACCTTTAGCCCAAAGGTCTTTTTTTTCCTCTTTAAGAAATATGTTAACCAAGCCTGTTTCCTTTTACTCGCTTAGTAGGCAAATCAATAATAGAAATTAATAGATATATGATTTAAATAACCAGTTCGTATCTTCTTTTCCTTGTCCAGGGACTGAGGTGACACTTTAGCAGGAAACCCAAGACCCTGCCCTGATGGAGGCAGAAAGGGAAAGAGCTCCATGAAACCGCAGTAGGCAGAGACAACGGCCCTTCTCAGCAGGAAGCAGATACAGAAGAAGAGACTTCCCATCCCTCAACATCCACACTAATAATAAGGGGGTTCATGGCTCTTAGAAAAGAGTTAGGCAGGAAAGTTAGATAGGGGGTTTCAGGTCTGCCTGCAAAGACACTGAGGTCATCCTACCCTAGAAAGGGTGCGCCCCAGCCCGCCCCAAACTAAGCAAGCCAGAGGCATTTTGGGGCTAAAAGTAACTCATACCAGGAAACAAGTAGGCAGAAAATTGGGTACCAGTTTAAGCCAGTCACTTGCACCTGCACAATGAAGACTCCCAACGACCTTCAGCTCACCTGAGCCTCATTATACCATCATTATAATATGATGCATATGCCCAGAAGTTCATTAACGTCATTATAGCAGACTGAATTCTGGGAACGAACATGCACAGAGAGCAAATGATGAATCGCTGAGTCCTGTCAATCTAAATTGTCAATTAGGGAAGCCCACCCCTCTAAGAAAAGCGACCACCCACAGCAAATAGGGATACAACCCCGAAGGCTTTGTCATCAGGCATTTTGAGCCATGCTTCTCTTGCTCGGGCCTGCTTAAATGTCTGGAAGTGGACTTTCCCTTCTATCAAAGCTTTTCTTTTCTGCTGTCTTTTGATGTCTTGCTCAATTCTTCGTTCGAGACATCAAGAACCTGGACGACACACCGGGAGAGGACCCCACACTCCAGTAACATCTTCTGTGGCGAGCCAGCCAGAAGGTGAGCCCCTGTCTAGGGGGATCCTTTCCTCTTTGTCTTGGACATTTCTCTTCCTATGGCATTACGTCTGTGCCGCTCTGATTTCACCTCTCTGGCTACTTTCCTCTGGGGCCCCCCGGCTGATGTCCCCCTTAAACTGTCTTTCCGCTGTAATTCGCCTTGTACCATCTGCTCCACCTCCCACCTGGAGCGTCGTTTCCCAGGATAGGGACTCCCAATGACCCTCTTTCCCAGACCATTTCTTTCCGACATTTGTTTTTGCCCTCCCGGTAGCCCTCGGAGACTTCCTCTCCTCCCCATTTTAGGCATCCTTTGATCCAGTAAAGGACTCACTTTAGAGTCAAAGGCAAGTTATGCCCAAGGCTGCATTCTGCACCCTCCTTGACTACCCTTGCCCTACAAGCTCTGGTTAAGGTTATAACACTCCAGGGTGCAGTCGTAGAACAATGGTTTCTCAACTGGCAGGGCGCCAAAAGCCGAGGGGTACCCAGAGTTATCCTAGACCATATATTCCCAAGCCTAAGCCCAAGTCAAGAGCCGAGTCTAAGTTTGAGTCCAAGCGTCATAAAAGTAGCACCAGTGCTCATCCAAGGCTGGAGACATCCAACATCCTAAGTTAGGGACTTCGCAGCGCGGACACCCCAGGAAGACCCTCTCCCAGACCTGGCTACCACCCAGAGGATGCCTTGGGGGGCGGGGCTTGTCCTTCCTAGTGAAACTTCTTCTTATACTCTCCCTTTTCACAGACTACCATGGGAAATAAGCCGTCAGCACTTGCTCCGTCAGACTCGCCTCTCCGCTGTATCCTTAACCATTGGGACAAATTCAATCCTGACAACTTCAGAAAGAAATGCCCTGTGTTTTACTGTAATGTAGCTTGGCCATAATATAAACTCGGAGATCAGGAGCGATGGCTCATAAATGGAAGTCTCGATTGTAAAACCATCCTTCAACTAGATTTATTCTGCAAAAAGGAAAAAAAAATGTTTGGAAGTTCCGTAGGTTCAGGCCTTCATGGCCCTTTACCAAGATCCCTTTCTATGCCCAGACTACCAGAAGC
>NW_011889433.1:77153-88673 GCF_000151845.1 Pteropus vampyrus | reverse complement strand
AGGAGCGATGGCTCATAAATGGAAGTCTCGATTGTAAAACCATCCTTCAACTAGATTTATTCTGCAAAAAGGAAAAAAAAATGTTTGGAAGTTCTGTAGGTTCAGGCCTTCATGGCCCTTTATCAAGATCCCTTTCTATGCCCAGACTACCAGAAGCCTCATGGCAAGGACAAATATAAACCACAGCCAGATATCATAGATGACCCATTGCTTAATGCCCCGCCTGTCCTTCAGAGGGGAGCTCAGCCACCCCCATATAATTCTTCTCCCTCTCCAGAGGCTCCACAACGAAAGCCGGAGGCTATTCTTAGCCCTCCTCATACTCAAAGCGGGACTCCATATCCCACACTCCCTTCCACAGTCCTGCCTCTCAGGAGGTGCCTGGGGCAGAAGAAACCATTAGGGTGCAAGTGCCTTTCTCCATCACTGATATTCAGCAATGTAAGGAAAAATTAGGAAGATATTCTGAAGATGCAAGCAAGTTTGCAGATGGATTTCAAACTCTGGCCTTTGATCTTTCCTGGAAAGACATCCAGTTTATTTTAGCCACCTGCTGTACAATCATTGTAAAGGGCCGCATTCTAACAGCGGCTGGACAGGAGGCAGATGAGGCCTTTGTTAGGCACCCCCAGGTCAATGCCCCTGGATGAAGTAGTACCCTTAGCTGATCCCGAGGGAGTGGCCAGATGCGCCAAATTTCTAGAGGCCCTCATCGGGGAATGAATAAAGGAATACAGAGCCAGTGAACTATGAGACGCCTAGAACCATTACTCAAGAAAAAGATGAGAACCTAGCCAGCTTTTTTAGCCGGCTGGAAGAAGCCTTTAGGAAGTATACTAATGTAGATCCCACTTAACCCGCAGGGTTAGCTTTGTTAGGCCAGTATTTTATTAGCCAGTCAGCCTCTGATATCAAATGCAAGCTTCAAAAGCTGCAAATGGGGCCACAGACTAACCAAAACCAATTACTAGATATGGCCTTCATGGTCTATAGCAATCGAGATCTTGAAGAGGGAAAAGGAGAACAGAATAAAGAAAAACGACAGCCAGGATTATGGCTGTCACAATTGGCCAGGCCCTTGGTACCTGACAAGCGTCCCTTAAGAGACCGGGGAATAAGGAGACATTGAGTTCTTGCTTCAAATGCAAGAAAGTAGGACACTGGGCAAAGGACTGTACAGAAAAGCCCCCGAGCCCTTGCCACACATGTAAGGAAACTGGTTCTAATCCCTGGCATTGGAGAGTTGACTGTCCGCACTCCCAGAGAGGAAGTCAGCCAGCCAATACCCTAGTAGCCCAGGTCTGGGAACTCTGTGACTGAAGAGACGTGGGGCCATGCTCGGGAATGTCGGGGAATGTCGTCATCACTACCAAGGACCCCCGGTAACTCTGGACGTCATGGGTAAGCAGATTCAGTTTCTTTTAGATACGGGGCAACCTATTCTGTTCTCCCTGCATTTGCAGGAAAACCCTCCTCGCGAACTACGATTATCATAGGAGTAGAAGGAGAAGGCAAGGTCAGCCATTTTACTCCACCACTGATCTGCCCTTTGAAGATCAGATCTTTCAGCAGGAGTTTGTAATAGTTCCGAGCTGCCCCACTCCGTGGTTAGGACGAGATATTTTAACCAAATTAGGAGCAATATTACAACTCGAGTGTAAAACCCTCAGGCTTTTAATGCTTCAAGAATCAGCTAATATACCAGAAAACACTGGCCAACAAGTTAATCCACTGGCTTGGTGTGATGGCAAGCCTAGACAAGCCAGAACAGCTGTACCACTAACAGTTCAGGTTCTTCTAGAAATTAAGAAAACAATCCCATTTATAATTGCGCTGAAAACTATAAAATACCTGGAAATCAAATTAACCAAGAAGGTAAAAGATCTGTTTTCAGAAAATTATAAGTCATTGAAAAAAGAAATTGAAGAAGATACAGATAAATGGAAGCATATACCGTGTTCGTGGGTAGAAAGAATCAACATTGTTAAAATTGCCATACTACCCAAAGCAATCTATAGATTCAATGCAATCTCTATCAAAATACCAATGGCATTTTTCAGAGAGCTAGAACGAATAATCCTAAAATTTATATGGAGACATAAAAACCCTAAATAGCATGGCAATCTTGAGAAAGAACAAAGTTGGAGGAATCACACTACCTGATATCAAACTATACTACAAGGCTATAGTAGTCAAAACAGCATGGTACTGGCATAAAAACAGATACATTGATCAATAGAACAGAATAGAGAGCCCAGAAATAAATCCACTTAATATATGACAAAGGAGGTAAGAATATACAATGGGGTAAAGACAGTCTCTTCAATAAATGGTGCTGGGAAAATTGGACAGATAAATGCAAAAAAAAAAGCTGGACCGCCTTCTTACACCGTATACAAGAATAGACTCAAAATGGATTAAAGACTTAAATGTAAGACCTGAAACCATAAAACTTCTAGAAGAAAACATAGGCAGTAAACTCTGATATTACAAACAGGAATTTCTTTTCAGGTGTATCTCCTAGGGCAAGGGAAACAAAAGGAAAAATAAACAAATGGGATTACGTCAAACTAAAAATTTTTGTATAGCAAAGGAAACCATCAACAAAACAAAAAGGCAACCAACTGTTTGGGAGAAGATATTCGCTAACGATACATCTGATAAGGGGTTAATATCCAAAATATATAAAGAACTTATACAACTCAACAAAAACACAAACAATCCAATTAAAAAAATGGGCAGAAGACCTGAACAGATACTTCTCCAAAGAGGAAATACAGATGGCTAATAGACATATGAAAAGATGCTCAAGGTCGCTAATCATCAGAGAAATGCAAATTAAAACTAAAACCACAATGAGATATCACCTCACACCTGTCAGAATGGGTATCACCGATAAATCAAAAAACAACAAGTATTGGCGAGGATGCAGAGAAAAGGGAACCCTCATATGTTGTTGGTGGGATTGAAAGTTGGTACAGCCGCTATGGAAAACAGTATGGAGCTTTCTTGAAAAATTAAAAATGGACATACCTTTTGACCCAGCAATTGCACATCTGGGTATTTATCCAAAGAAAACCAAAACAATAATTCATAAAGTTCTATGCACTCCAATATTCATGGCAGCACAATTTACAATAGCCAAGATACAGAAGCAACCTAAATGCCCATCGATAGATGATTAGATAAAGAAATTATGGTTCATATATACAATGGAATATTACTCAGCCATTAAAAAAAATGAAATCCTACGATTTGCAATGACATAGATGGACCTAGAGGTTCTTATGCTGAGTGAAATAAGTCAGACAGAGGAAGATAAATACCATATGATTTCACTTATATACAGAATTTAAAGAACAAAAGAACAAACTAATCAAAAACAGAATGACAAATATAGGATAATTTGGTGATGGACAGAGGGGAGAGGGTTTTGGGGGCTGGGAGAATGGGGTGAAGGGTTAAAGAAGTACAAATTAGTAGCTGATGGGTGGTCATGAGAATGGGGAGCATGGCATAGGGAATGCAGTTAGCATTAATATGTTGGCTAGGTGGAGGGTTAGGGGAGGGAGGGAGCAAATGGGGGGTTCGTTTTACAAACTATATAGATGTCTAACCAATGCACTGTATACTTGAAACGAATTTAAATAAATAAATTTTAAAAATAAAATAAAAGTTCAGCTTTTTTGCTCCTTCACAAGACCCAGACTCATTAGATGGCCCAATGATAGGTGCCCCTCCTGGCGATCTCGGTGATCAGGAATTCTCTCCCCCTTCACCCTCAGACTCTGAGTGGGGGACGAGTTCTCTGGGGACCCCACCTCTTTCATCACTCCCTGAAGAACTAGATACACACCCTCAAGTAAGTTGCAAATACTAATGATGGCAAAGTAAGTGTATGTGCATGACCTCTGAGCTGTGTTTGTCAGTGTTATCTGTAATATGGTGGTTGAGTCAAGAATTCTAATTACGATGAAAAGGAAAATATGTTTTTGGTAACGGAAGGTATAAAGTATGGAGATTGATTCTGAAAAGAATTAAAGGAACGTTGTTTGTCCTAAAGTTGGTTATTTCTGAATGAGTGAGAAGAGGCAAACTGAAGGGATTAGGAAAGTTGTAGGTGGGTGAAGAGAAATCTTGAGAGGACATTTTCAAAATTAGAGTTGTGTTTGAATGTTTCTTAGACTATTGGTCTGCTACTGATATTATGGAAAACTTTTCTGAGTAGAAAACAAAGATTCCATGCTTCATCAAAATAAATGTCTGTGTTTTATGTTGCATTAACCAATTTTCTGAGGCTTTTAGAGAATAAACTAACATTGGCCCAAAGTCTGAGGGCCAGACAGACACTCCTGGTTATAAATTTCATAACTTGAGCTGTGCTCATTATTCAAAAGAAAGCTCCAAAAGTTAGGGCCTGGACCCCAAATCCCACAGGCTGCCTTAATGCCAGAGGTCTGTAAGGTGTCCGATAAGTAGAAGCACATTTAACTGCCATAATACAGAAACCATATCGAGGTGACTCCGGGTAATAAAAAACCTTTCAGGCCTGGAGGGCCTTGATCTTGGTTGGCCTTGATTGGCTGGCGTAGTCTGGACTGGGGCATAATCAACATGCAAACTACAGGAAGGATAGGGCTAAGTTTCTACTATAACATCAGCAGAGAAATGCATAACATTTACCAGGTGTACTAACCAATGTTTTAACATCTCAGATAATATGACGTTGAACTACAGTTCCACGACTTCCGTAAGCCATGCAAATGCACATGTGAAATTACTCACTGGATGGTTTCTTAGCTGTGGAAAAACTGTTTATTCTTATGTTCCCACTAACAGTTCTGGAGGACCTTGTCCCCTGGGAAGACTAACTGTATTTATGCCTCAAAAGTCTCCAACTAGGCACCGCAGGAAACTCACCCTTGACTCCAGCTGTAATAGCGACCTACGCTTATTTAGTCCAGCTGAAGATACTGCTTTGTTTTTGTTTATTGTACCAGCTATGACTATTGCCCTAAATAGAGAAGTCAACAGAATAGCCTGCTCCATGGCAAAGGCCTTAAACGCAACCTCTCAGGCCATCCATGCCATGGGAGAAGAATTAAGACAGGACAGAGAAGCCGTTCTTGCAAACAGGGCCGCTATAGACCACCTATTACTCAGACATACCCATGGATGTGAAGAATTTAAAGGACTATGTTGTTTTAACGTCTCTGACAACTCACAATTAATTGAAGAAAAAGCGAAACAAATTCATGACGTTGTGTCCAATATTAAACAGAGGACAGGAATTTTAGGTCTTGATCTCTCCCCCTCACTTCCTGGCTGCCCCGCCTCCCTGCGCTCAAGGAAAGCATTTATTTTCATTTTGTTTATCTTTGTAGGAGTTCTCTCCTGTTGCTGCACCCAATGCGCTCTCAACTGTAGGTCCGTTGCCAGTTGGATACCTAGATCAAAACCAAAACCGAAGGGAAGAATTTTCTTACACCAACAAAGCGATCGATTTCATCTTAAGCTCGTCTCATAGATATGAGACCGACATCAAAAGTGGGGGGGGTAAATGACACCAGACATCACCTGTAAAACTGTTAATCTTTTAGCGAGAAATGATATGGGACATCTCTTGGAGAGTTCTTAGTTTTTTTTTAGTAAACCTACTTAAGTTTTCTTCCCTCCTTCCTTTGGGAAAAAGGCCCTCTCCCCCAAATCCAGATAATTACCCTGGGACTGGTAACTCAGGTCCTCTGGCTTTTGATAAGGATCATCGGACCATCATAAGCGGAAATGGCTTTCAGCCAGACTTCACTTTCTCCTCTGTGAAACGGGGGTGATGACAACGTGAACTTTGCAGCGCTGATCTGAGGAGTGAGTGAGCTGTATCGTAGAGTGCCGAGAGTAGGCATTCTACACATGTTTTAAATAAATAATAAGCTTGCAAACGTGGCAGTTCTGAGAGAAAAACAAAGATGGACTCTAACAGTCCAGCAAAAAGGAAACGGTGAAGAAAAGTTTGAGCTATCCATTCCATGGACTATCCCGGGCTATTGACGATGAGAAACGTGACCACGCCATGGACTAACACTGTGGCTAACAAGGAAAGAGAGCCTGTTGCAAAACTCCATTCACACCAGACCAGGGGTCCGCGAACTGTTTCTGGAAAGGATCAGAGAGTAAATATTTTTGGTTCTGTGTGCCACTTGGCCTCTGTCACAACAACCCAAACCCGCAGTGGTGGTGTAAAAACAGTCAAAGACAAGACATGAATGATGAACTTGGCTGTATGCCAGAAACTTTGTTTGTGAAAACATGAGGCATTTGGCCAGTGGGCTGTAGTTTGCCCACCCTTGCTATGCAAGTTATGCAAAAACGGTGTCAAAAAAGATAAAATGGAAAAGAACATGGGAAAAAAGTATTCTCTTAGAGCAGTGTAATCAGAGGCACATTTTTGAAATTTCAATTTCCTTAAGGTGGGAGTAACAGTTTTTTAAAAATCAAAGGACTTTTAAAGTTACAAATAAGGAGGTTCACAGTTCTATTAGACTTTCAAAATACGTTCAATGAGTACAATTAGCTTAGTATTAATGAAGCCTAGCATTCAAGTCATGCTCTACAGGAAAAGCAGACTTTGAAGTATGGCCAGTCTGGGACTGAGTCTGGCTTCTCCACCTGATAGGAGACACCATCTGTAAAATTCTTAATCTTTTAGCAGGAAATAAAAAGGGACATCTCTTACAGACTTCTTAATCTTTTAAGTAAACCTAGTTAAGTTTTCTTCCCTCCTTTCTTTGGTAAAAACTCCCTCTCCTTCAAATCTCAATCATTGCCTCCAAACTGGTGACTCCTCAGATCCTCTGGCTATTGATAAGGGTCATCGGCCCATTGTTAGCAGAAATGATGTTAGGCCAGACAGGGCCCATAGAGTCTGAGCGGGGAGGGGACTTCAACCAAAGGTCTTGTTTTCTCTCTTTAAGAAATATATTAACTAAGCCTGTTTTCCTTTACTCGTTTAATAGACAAATCAATAATAAAAACTAAGAGATATATGATTTAAATAACAAGTTTGTATCTTCTTTTCTTTGTCTAGGGACTGAGGTGGCACTTCAGCGGGAAACCCAAGACCTCGCCCCGGCTGAGGCAGAAAGGGAAAGAGCTCCATGAAACCCCAGTAGGCAGGGAAAATGGCCCTTCTCAGCAGGAAGCAGATACAGAAGAAGAGACCTCCTGTCCCTCAACATCCATACTAATAATAAGGGGGTTCATGGCTCTTAGAAAAGAGTTAGGCAGGAAAGTTAGATAGGGGGTTTCAGGTCTGCCTGAAAGACACTGAGGTCATCCTATCCTAGAAAGGGTGCCCCAGCCCGCCCACAATTAAGCAAGCCAGAAGGCATTTTTGGGCTAAAAGTAACCCATACCAGGCAGAAAATTGGGTACCAGGTTAAGCCAGTCACTTGCACCTGCACAATGAAGACTCCCAACGACCTTCAGCTCACCTGAGCCTCATTATACCATCATTATAATATGATGCATATGCCCGGAAGTTCATTAATATCATTATAGCAGACTGAATTCTGGGAATGAACATGCACAGAGAGCAAATGATGAATCGCTGAGTCCTGTCAATCTTAATTGTCAATCAGGGAAGCCCATCCCCTCTAAGAAAAGCGACCACCCACTGCAAATAGGGTTACAATTCCGAAGGCTTTGTCATCAGGCATTTTGAGCCATGCTTCTCTTGCTCGGGCCTGCTTAAATGTCTGGAAGTGGACTTTCCCTTCTATTAAAGCTTTTCTTTTCTGCTGTCTTTTGGTGTCTTGCTCAATTCTTTGTTCGAGACATCAAGAATCTGGACGACACGCCGGGAGAGGACCCCACACTCCGGTAACTTAAGGACCTCGAGCGAACAGGCAGAGAGTAGGCTTGGGCCCATCTCATCTTCTGACCGAGAACCACACCAGGCCCAGTTTCCCTCCATCCCAAAGCTTGGGAGACACCTCATTCCTTTAATGACAAATCCTGTTTCAACGGCTGCTCTGCACCAGACTCTGTGGTGGGTGCTGGAGAGCCTAGTGATGGACAGAGCCAAGCAGGTCCTGTGCTCTAGGGTGACCTGACAGCTCATTCTCCCTGTTCTCCTCTAGAAGACGGGCACGGCGTTCAGCCTTCTGGCACCTCCCATCTCTACAACACGGCCTTTCTCGACTTGAGACCTTCCAGAATTCACCAGTCTGAAAGGCCCACAGTGGGTGACACTCACTAAATTCACTTTTCAAAATGTGTCTGTGGACCAGGGATCTTAACCTGCCTCCTCTGACAATGCGTGTGGGGCCCTGGACAGGTGATGAGGGCTCCACGCGCCCCTGAAATCTTATGCAGCACGTTGCATGTGTGTTTGTCCTCTTGGGGAGGCCTGCAGGTCTCCTCAGCTTCCCGGAGGCCCCCTCGCTGGGGGAAGATTGAAAACAAGCTTGCCACAGGCGACCCATGGTGTTAATCATCCACATTTCTCATTGTACGTGACCCAGAATATTCCAAGGGGAGGATGTCACAAACTGTCCTTAGCCATTTCCATTTTGCTGGACGGTTACATTACATTTTTGTTGTTATTGTTTCTCAGTCCAACTATACTATATGCAAATGTATCATCTATTTATAACAACTGGGCAAGCCCTGGACTCCTCTGGCCACAAAGCAGAGCCCCTGATCTATTCTTATAATATTACGTCCAAATGGTATTTTTCTAACCAGGAGACGCCGTTTTCTTAGGCCCTGTGATTTCTCTTCGGTATCAGCAGCTGCCTTTTTTCCAGCGCTATTCTCCACAAAGAAAGGACGTTTGTGGTCACATGGCCCTAGCCGCCTGGCTTGTACCAAAGAAGAAGAGAGAATTAACCAGATCTGGGCAATGCGGAATGGCTGGCTGGGCAGGGCAGGGTGGGGCTCACTCCCGCTGAGTCACTGTCCTGGACCCCCACCCTCACTCAGAGTCACACCAGCCTGCCTATTCTGGGACACTTCCTAAGAGCTGCTGAGACTGCCCGCAGAGCAGACTTTGCTGCTGAAAATCTACATGGCTTTAGCCAGGTGGGTTTTTAACTCCTCTGATAACAACGTGAACTTCGTAGCGCTGATCTGAGGAGTGAGTGAGCTGTATCGTAGAGTGCCGAGAGTAGGCATTCTACACGTTTTAAATAAATAATAAGCTTACAAACGTGGCAGTTCTGAGAGAAAAACAAAAATGGACTCTAACAGTCCAGCAAAAAGGAAACGGTGAAGAAAAGTTTGAGCTATCCATTCCATGGACTATCCCGGGCTATTGACAATGAGAAACGTGACCACGCCATGGACTAACACTGTGGCTAACAAGGAAAGAGAGCCTGTTGCAAAACTCCATTCACACCAGACCAGGGGTCCGCGAACTGTTTCTGGAAAGGATCAGAGAGTAAATATTTTTGGTTTTGTGTGCCACATGGCCTCTGTCACAACAACCCAAACCCGCAGTGGTGGTGTAAAAACAGTCAAAGACAAGACATGAATGATGAGCTTGGCTGTGTGCCAGAAACTTTGTTTGTGAAAACATGAGGCATTTGGCCAGTGGGCTGTAGTTTGCCCACCCCCGCTGTGCAAATTATGCAGAAACTGTGGCAAAAAAGATAAAGATGGAAAAGAACATGGAAAAAAACTAGAGTTTCCTTAGAGTAGTGTAATCAGAGGCACATTTTTGAAATTTCAATTTCCTTAAGGTGGGAGTAACAGTTTTTTAAAAATCAAAGGACTTTTAAAGTTACATACATTCTAATAATAAATTAAGCGATTTCACAGTTCTGTTAGACTTTCAAAATACATTAAAATGAAGCCCAGCGTTCAAGTCATGCTCTACGGGAAATGCAGACTTTGAAGTATGGCCAGTCTAGGTCTGAGTCCGGCTTCTCAACCTATTAGCTGTGTGACACGAGTTTGTTAACGTCTCTGTTCCTCACCTCAGTGTTGTTTGTAAAGCGAGGCTAGCAATGACACCCGCAAGCATGCAAAGGCCTGGCACCGAGCCTCGGGCGCAGTGGGCCCTCAATGCAAAGAAGCCGCCTCTCGGACCCACAGGGACCCATACGGGCCAGTCCTGCTGGTGCTTGGCTGATGTCATCACCAGGAACAAGGCAGACTAGAGAGCCCAGCAGGCTGTACTTTCCGGCTAAGAAAAATGCCAGTGTGTGAACATCTCCCATGCCCTGCCATGGTTTTCAGGTTCGGTTTATAAAATGACACAGAACAATTTGAACTTCACTTTCTAATTAATAAAGGGCACTCCAGCTGCGGGAAGAACAGCCCAAGGAAGGCTGGGTTTGTTCCACACGGGAGTTCTTGGAGGGAGGGAGTCCTTGGGGCTGGACTCAGGGAACCCCAACTGCATGCCCGGCTCCGGGGGCCCAGGCACCAGGATGCTTCAGCTCCTTCCCGGAAGTCTGCCAGTCTTGCAGGAGGCAGAGGGACCAGAGTCCTCTCTTTTTGACAGAAAGGGGCTTTTGAGGGCTCAAGACTCTTTCTGACTTGAACCCTGCAGTGTTCCACAGCTTTCACCCAAGAAAGGCCGCGATGCTTAGCGGGACAGTTGAAGTCCTTCTTCACCCTTCTGTGCAGCCTCATCTCCCACCATTTCCCACCTCCTCTCCCTGCAGCAGGAGCTCCTTGGGGCTTTTCCCTTGATGCTCTTCTTTGCCTGGTTACATTCACCATCTGACATTCACCTGGCATCACTGCCTCCAGGAAGCCCTTCAGGATTTTTCAGAGGACTGGATGGCTGGGAACTAACATTGCTAAGTACCTACCAGGTGGCAGGCAGTGTGTCAGGTGTTCATACACATCCACTCATTACAGTCTCCTACCCACTGTTAAGTAGTAATGATTGTCTTTTGTTTTAATAGATAAAGAAATCAAGATTCAGAGCAGTTATGTAACCTGCTCAAGGTCACATCACAGGTAACCTTGCTACTTCATTCTCTCCAACAGTCCCTTAGCAGAACCCGAGGTTCAAAATCATCCCCGTTCTGCTGGAGTGCAAGGTGGCGTCCACTGAGCTATCTAGGAGAGTCCGTCCTTCGTATCACTAAGCCCCGCTTTACATCTGGCAGCCGTAGAGCACCCCTGAGACTCCTCTCCAAGAACCTTCACCTCCCTGGAGTCCAAGGTCACTTGTTCACAGGCTGTCCAGATTATAATTAGCACTGGCCGTCCCCACCAGGGCCTGGAGACGCCAGGTTTGTGACGTATCCGCGTGAAGACAAGGGCACGCAGCCTGGGGACTGACTTTGGTTCCTCTGCTCACTGGAGTGGCACCACGAGAGTGGCACCAGCCGAGCCGAGTGATGTCCCTGTAGCCTCAGAGATGCCACCCCAAACTCCCAACCCCAGCCCCAGAGGCGCCCCCTCCCTGACGCCCGGCCAGCACCAGGTAGTAGGGTGAAGCCGTCCCCCTGAGACTCTGGGGAGTGGCATGTCTCCTGAGCACAGGTGCTTTGGCCCTGCAGA
>NW_011889433.1:65645-77103 GCF_000151845.1 Pteropus vampyrus | reverse complement strand
TATCACTAAGCCCCGCTTTACATCTGGCAGCCGTAGAGCACCCCTGAGACTCCTCTCCAAGAACCTTCACCTCCCTGGAGTCCAAGGTCACTTGTTCACAGGCTGTCCAGATTATAATTAGCACTGGCCGTCCCCACCAGGGCCTGGAGACGCCAGGTTTGTGACGTATCCGCGTGAAGACAAGGGCACGCAGCCTGGGGACTGACTTTGGTTCCTCTGCTCACTGGAGTGGCACCACGAGAGTGGCACCAGCCGAGCCGAGTGATGTCCCTGTAGCCTCAGAGATGCCACCCCAAACTCCCAACCTCAGCCCCAGAGGCGCCCCCTCCCTGACGCCCGGCCAGCACCAGGTAGTAGGGTGAAGCCGTCCCCCTGAGACTCTGGGGAGTGGCATGTCTCCTGAGCACAGGTGCTTTGGCCCTGCAGACGAGGCTGCATCTTCCCCCTGGTGGGGCCCATGTCCGGGGCTGAGCTCCCCTCAGTCCCTGGGGACAATGCTCCACTGTTGTGTGCAGCGCCTGGAAGCTGACCAAGCACTGTCGTTACCCTCCTGACCCTCTCCTGGTCAGCCCGCCTGCCGGGGCCGGGAGGGAGCTTAATCCCTTTCCCACTGGAGGCCAGGGTTCCCGGGTAACCCTGACAGACCCTCAGGAGAGCCCAAGTCCCTTCCTGCTGCTGCCCCTGAGTGGTCACACACCCTGCTCGGGGAGGAGGCCGTCAGCACGTGGCCCTCTTCGTACTCCCAGCCCAGGGGGTGGGGAGCTGCGGGGGGCAGACCCACACTCAGCTCCCCGCATCAGGCACAAAACACACTGGACTCTCTGAAATGTGTTTTCTCCTCCTCACACACAATGCTGCTTTGACGGACTTCCTTGAAGGGACTGATGGCTCACGCGCTGTGAGAACTGCAAACGCCCCCATCCCGGAGTGGCCCGCACTCCAGAAGGGCTGCCAGCACCCATTCTCTGGGCCCAGTATTGGGCCTGAGCCATATCCCCTCCGGGCAGGGCGGGCTCCATCCTCAGCCTGTAGCAGCAGAGCCCCCCACCGTCCCCCCTTGCTCCCCAACCCCCACCCCGGCTCCTTTGCATTTTCTTCAGACCACACAGGACCTTCTGATAGGGTCTTATTTACTTTTTCACTTGCTTTTTGAATTTAGATGATTCTATACCCTTCTAGAATGTAAGTTCCCCCAGAGCAAAGTCACGTCCATTGCTCCCATCCCACCACATAGGACCGTGCCTGGCACACAGTAGGCCCTCGGCAAGGAGTTGTGAGTGAACGAATGAGTGACTCTTGGCCCTAGGTGCTCAGTCCTTCATTCCTTCAAGAACTTTTACAGGGACTCCGGGGGCCAAGTGCAGCAGAGGAGCCGCTCAGCTGAGGACGGAGCTCGCAGTGTGTGGGGGACAAAGACACGTGAACAAAGAAGCCCAATTAGGGAGCTGAGCAAGGTTCAGCTCAGAGGGACACAGCAGGGGTGGGACCGGCAAGGGAGGACTCACGCTGGAGGTGACCCAGGGAGGGAAGGGCATGCAAGGGAAGGAACAGCACGTGCAAAGTGGCAAAGCAAGAAGCAGCGTCTGAGTAATTCGCCCCAGCATGGAGAAGGCCAGGGTGGAGACCCTCAACCCCTCATCCACTCATGCCACGGCGTTTATTAAACGCTCTGTGCTCTGCGACAGGCAGGGGTCGGCCGGAGGACAAGCATGGTGTCCGCCTTCAGGGTGCTCACGGATGCGGGGGACATCGGAGCCAGTGACTCTCCTTGCTCAGGGGCTCTGGGAGCACAGAGGAGGGGCGATCAGGTTTGAGGGAGCACTGAGGCTCCGGAGAGAGCTGACCCTTGTCTACCCATGACCCAGACTGCCCAAAGCCATGGTCAGAGTGGCATGACTGAATGAGCTATGGTGACCAACTCGCCCTGCTTTGCCAAGGACTATTCCAGTTTTAGCCTTGAAAGCACCTCATCCCAGGTGGACCCGTCAGTCCAGGGCGAACCGGGAATTGTTGGTCGCATCCGTTTCCACCTTCAGGTTTTATCCCCAAACCCCTCCTGCCATTGCTGAGACCCCCACCTTCCACCCCAACTTCTTAGCCACTCACAGGTGGGGTTTGGGTGTCCAGTAGTCTGTGTCAAGAGCAGCCTTTCCTCAGGTAACCAAGAGGGAGATGCTCCGGGTTACGGACGGGACGGCAGACCAGTGAGTCTAATGTCTGCGGGTCCTTCCTGCTCTGCTTAAGCCTTCACAGTGCAAGGGGTGTGGAAGACACCAGCTCAGCCCACCTTCCCGCTCCGCCCACTCGCAGCTGCCGCAGGCTCTGAGCCTTCCACCGTGGGCCTCTCTGAGCTTTATCTCCCAAGGCCCGAGGTCCGGCTTCCTCCCCAGAGTGAGACCCATTGTAGGTGCCTGACTAACATGGGCTGGGCTCCAGCAGTGGGCAGCTAATGATGACATTTCACCCCCATTCAACAGAAGGAAAAACTGAGGCATAAAACTGGTCAGGAACTCACCTCTGGTATTTGTTTCCCAAGACCCTGATGATTTCATTCTCAAAAGCAGCTCCCCTGAATCCTGTTTTCTAGAAACTTCTAGAGCCTTCCCCAATAGCCCTGCAGAGACTCAGAAACCACAGACCGTGTCTTCCAAGGAGGCTCAGAAAAACTCAAGTCTTCCCCAGATGGCTGTTTCCAGGCTGAGCTTCTAACCAGAGCTCTGTGCAGAGCAGACAAAGTTTTCACTATGATATTCAGTCAAAGCCCTCAGCCTGCGCCTCCACAAGCTGCTAGAGGTCTGTGAGGTTCCCCCAAATGATGCTGGTCTCCCTAAGAATTTGAGGCACAGAATAGAGGAGTTATAAGAGTTTGGCTCCAGTAGGAAAGATGCTAATCGACCCTCCCAGCGAACACCTAGAAACCCTAGTTTAAATCTCCCTTCGGGTCCCCTGCAAGGGCATCGCCTAGAAAGAGCTAGGTCTTTCAAGTTACACAGTCTTCTAGCTCTACCATTTATTATTAACTTGTGACCTTGGATACGTTCTGTAACTTCTCTGGGTCTCCCCTTCTATAAAGTGCCAAATGAGATCTGTGCAGGGTCCCTGGATGAAGGGATAAAGCATTGCCAGTCATCTTTATTCTTCAACTCTTTACGCAGGTGAAAGGAAATAACTAATCTGCATGGAGCGCATGCTATGTGCCGGGTATGTGCTAAGTCTTTCACTGATTATTTCACTGACGTGGCAGGTCCCAAAATTATTGCCTCTACAGATGAAAGAACTGAGACTCAGAGCTCAAGCCACCTGCCCACGGTTCCACAGTCAGCGCAGGACAAGTTTTCCTCCTACAGCTTCCTCCCCTCTTCACCTCTAGGCTATTAATATTTGCTGCATGAATGAACTAATTGATTAACAATAGGTTTGATTCAACCAGCACACCCAGGATTGAGACCTGTTTCATAACTACATTTTTAAGAACTGAAATGATTAGAACAGTGACTTGCTCAGATCTGCGAGGCCCGCTGTCCACTGCAGAAGGCTTTTAGAACGGGGGCTGCAAACCACGGCCCACTGCCTGTGTCTGCACAGCTTAGAATGACATTAACGACTTTAAATGGTTGGAAAAAAATCTAAAGAGCAGTAATATTTTTGACAGGTGAAAATTATGTGAAATTCAAATTCATGTCCATCGTGGTTTTATTGGAACGCAGCCACACCTATTCATTTACGTGGCGTCTGGGGCTGCTTTCCAGCTATAAGGGAGGAAGTAATGACTACAAAGGCTGTGTGGCCCATAAAGCCAAGAATATTTACTATCTGTCCATTTACAGAAAGAATTTATCAACCTCCGTTCATGAATCTCTAGGGACCAACACTACTTACTGGCTCAAGGGACATACCTCACCCCAACCCTGCCCGTCGGCACAGCATTTCTCCAAGTCCAAGAGTACAGAAGATTCCATACCATTCCTTTCAGCAAATAGTATATAATCCCTGATGTCCAGAATGGGTTGCAAATGCTGAGAGCTGTGTCTTCACGGGGTTTGCCCTCTGAAACTGTCCTTGCTTACGGATATCGAGGTGGTGTTTGCCATTGAGACGAGGTCTTCCCCACACTGTCAGGAACATTCCGTTGGAGCCACCTACCCATGGCCTCCAAGACTGCCTGAATCGTGGCTGGAGCCCAGACTGGGTTCCACCCTTCCCAGGGGCCATGGCATGAACCCTGAGTTAAAAGAATCTCCAGGTAAACACAGCAAGAACCTCACACAATCGCCCAGAAAGGAAGCCCATGGGCCAACTCTCCAGCGATAACAGGTGGGTGCCGCTGGACAGAAGCAGAAAAAGCCGGCCAGGGCCAGGCAGGGTCTGCTTATCTGATGTTCTGTTTCTCTTTCTCTTCTGGAGAGTTTAAGATCTGGGGGAAGGGCATGCGGGCCCTTCCCGATCTGAGACATCGAGGCCCAGGGCCAGCACTGCTGGGTCGTGCCCTGGGATGGTGGGATCCTCACTTCCCGCCATGGCACATGTGCCAGTTGGCGGTGCTACGGCCCTGTGGATGCTGAGATCCTGGCAGCTTTGTATTCACTGAGTTTACGCAGCGAAGTCTCCAGGAAAATAGCCCTAAATGCTGGAGAGGGAGCCTCCCCTGCTGCTGCTATGATCTGACGGGGTGAGGTGGAAACAGGCAAACGCATTGCAGCAGAGAGAACCGGCTGGGCTGCCCACTGCGGGGAGCGGGCGAGGGGTGTCACTGAGTAAAGCAAGACTGGGGAACCTTTTTCTAACGCACAGTCTCCCTCGAATCTGCTACCCCTGGCTCTCCCTGGGCCCAGGTGGCTGGTGTGAGTAGTCCTGGGTTACCTGGCCATCTCGTTAGGCAGCCCACGGTAAGCGCTCCTCGGACCATTAGCATGTCGGGCCTTAGAGGTCGCCTAATTCCATGTTGTCACACATTTGGGCCATTTGTGCATCACATCTGGGGACACCTGCACTACGATTTTTTTTCTCGTTTTATTTTTTAATTTAAACTTGTAGATTTTAGAAGGCTTTTTATTTTTACCTTAAATAGAACACCAAGGAGAGAGGCTCAATTGCCATGTAAAGAACATCATAAGGAATAATTACAATACTGTTTATTTAACTCTGCCTGGTGCCATTGCTAGCTTCCGCCTGAGGCTTGCTCATAGAAATGGGCAGGTGGTAGAAGCTGTTATACCAGACGAGAGAAAAAAAAGAACCAGACCAGCCACATGGAGATAGATGTTCTGACAAACCCCAGCGGTCCTCAACCATCCCTGGGCATCGGTCCCCACAGAGCTTTAAAGATGCCGATAAGTGGCCCCAGGTACAGCATTTCACCCACTGGTCTAAGGGAAGCCCTGGTGACTATTAGATCATCACAGGATGAGAAGGATGAGAAGGAAAAGTCAAAAGAAAGATGGAGAAGGGAGTTACTGTCCCTCTAGACCCTGAGTTTATGCCACCGCATTCATCCTGTCATTTCTAGTAGCCGCAGTCCACACGCAGAGATCCGATCTAGTTCAAGCCCCGCATGGCATGGAAGGGCACCCCGAGGCCCAGGGCTGCGAGTGAGACCAAAGGGGCCTGGTGTGGTGACATGGGCTTTCTCTCCGACATCAAGTCTTTAGAAGAAGAAAAGAGAACGTCGCATTGGCCTTAGGGACAGCTGGGACCCTGGAAGGTAAATGAGTGATCCAGGAGTGTGGTCTGCACTCTGTACACCCCAGCAGAAGAGTCCTCCAAAGGGGACAGGTTTGGCTGGGTTGACTCCCCAGCCCATCGCACCCCCTGGACCTGCTGGAGCACGGGCCTCAGCCAAGAACCCCTGAGCCGAGAGCTGACTCGCCTGCGGCTGTGCCAGATTCAAACACCCCGAGTGCTGGGGACAGAGGCAGGTGGAAATGCCGGTGCCACTAAAGTCGCCTCCCAAGCTAGGGAGCGCCTCGGGGAAGCGGGGAGCGCTCACAGAAGCTAGAAATGGAAGGGCCACAACTTCGGAGACCCAGCACCTACTTGGAGCTGGGAACTCCTCCCACAGCTGTGATCACATCTGTTCCTTGCAGCAACCCTGCAGGGTCGGTGTGACCAGCCCCACTGAACGGGCGAGCTGCTCAGACCCATGGAGGGTATGACACACCAAGATCGCACACAGGTGGCAGAGCCAGGGTCCCAGCCCACATCTGTATGATTCTACCATTCGAGTCTGCCAGCCCCACACCTCAGTCCCAGGAGCAAAAAAGAACTCAGCCACGTGACACAGGAAGACAGGTGACACCTTGCTGTGTGAGCTAAACTGGCTGACGATACTAATGACACCTGAGCACCAGGCGGGGGCTGCAGTTTCCTGCTCTCACAGCAGGTGAAGAGTGTAGCACAGGTCCCCACCCCTCACAGAGAAGGGTGTGAGGCTCAGAAAGACTGCGCCCTCCAACAAAATTAAAGGGTCCTTCCCGGGGCTCCCCGCCTGAGAGTCCCTCTTCCCGCGCCGTCGTCCTCCAGGATGAGTCAGTCTGTCTAAAGCACCCAGCTCACCCAGCGGACTCCTCCCGCCCACCAGGCAGGGCCGTGCCTCAGCGTCCTCCTTCCTGACAGTCTCAGTCAATGTCAGCACCGCGGAAAAACGCGGTCGCCCAAGGCAGGCAGCTTCTAGGGTGGAAGGGCCCGGCTCCCAGCCGCAAACATGACCCTCTCTGGCTCCCAAACCAAAGTCAGCTCCAGCTGGGAACTGTGTGACTAACCCCATGGCTCCCTGTGGGGCACAAATGTAGGAACTTACGGGGCCACCCTCCCCCCGCCTCCTCTAAGGAGCACATCAGCAAGCAAAGTCTGCGCCGAGGCCACCAGGCGCACCACCCCCCTCCTGGTATTCAGGTGGTTTTACCCAGAAGGAAGTGGGCACGAAAGACACCACAGGATGGAATTTTTCAAAAATCAGTTTTCTAAAATTATTTCTGAGTAAAGTTGAGTTTGAAATCAGCAAACAGATAAATAGGCAAATCAGGTGAGCCTTAGGGCTCGATGGTGGCCTGGTCCCGAACAAAGGAATTTCACCTGGCAGTCCCAGCTGGCTCGCGCCCAACCTCCAACCCCCCGGCTGTAGTCACTAAGTTCTCGACAGACAGTGAACAAGCCACAGAGCTCCTTGGGACCGAGTGAGAAAAGGAGGTGATCAGCGGGGACAGGGTGGGGTGCCTCAGGGTGGGTCTGGCTCTGGAAAATCTGTGGCATTTCTGGACCCACGTGACACTGGCTGCACCCAAAGAATTTCCTTTGAGGAATGGCCTGGCAGTGTGAGAGCCATCGGGGGTGGCAGAGAAAGAAGTGGATGCCCGGGGAAGGGGCCGAGGGCTAGGTCTGCCTCACCACGTCCCGCTCAGAGCCCACCCAGCCGGCAAGGCCAGTGCAGGCTGGTGTTACCAGCGTGAGCTCTGGGGTGAGGCCATCTGAGTGCAATTCCCAACTCCATGCTGAGAAGCCGAGGGCAGGGTATTTAACCTCTCCGTCAGTGGGCGTATCTGAGCGAATCTCACTAAGCAGTGATGGGGATAAAGGGAGAAATGCAGGGAGCCCGTAAGCCAACGCTGGCATTAAGTAAGTGCCAGACAGATGCGAGTCGTTACGAGAAACCGGCCAAGGAATGTTAGGTGGCACCCCATCCACTCCATCCGTCTATACCTTCATTCATTCATTTGCTCATTCATTCATTCTTTCATTCCATCATCGGTATTGAGCAATTACTATGGCTAAGCCCTCGGGCCAGAAAAAAACAAAATCTCTGCCCTCATGGACTTTACATCTTAGTAGAGGAGAGAGGTGATAAGCTCAATTGCAAATAAATAATTTCAGGTGATAAATGCTAGAGAGACAATGACACAGAGTGACAGGACAGGGCATAGTGGGGATTGGGGGACGGGTGCTACTGTCCGGGTAGGAAGGTCCCCTGGAGACTGCGGCTGTGAGCTGAGATCTGGGTGGAGGGGCAGGAGGGGCCTGGGGGAGGCACTTCTTAGGCGGAAGGAAGAGCAAGGAGGAAGAGCCGGGGGGCAAAAGCTTGGTGTGCTCAGGAGCGAGAACTCCAGATGTGAGTCCCAAAGAGGCCACGAGACGTGTTCCCAGTTCCCGGGCTGGCTCCTGGAGAACCCAGGAAAATGACAGTTCTCCAAGAGGACAGTCCCCGAAGAGGTCACAAGGGGAGATGACACCTGTCACAGCTTCTCTCCCCAACATCGGGTCAAGACTCCGAGGCCACCTCTCTTCTCTGTGTCCTAGAGGGTCATTGGGTTCTGCCCTGTCCCCTTCCTTCAGGGGATTCGTGAGTGCCAGCAACTGTCAAGTCTGTAAGATCCTATTGTAAAGCATAAAGACTTTCAGTTAAATAATGATAATAATAATAACCACCTCCCTCTGGCTGGGGTGTGAGAAAGAACCCTCCTATATCTCTGCCCTCAAGGTCAGGGCAGAGCGAGAAATCAGACATGAATACTGAAAATTAAATATCACGTGCCAAGTGCAATGGGGACATAGAAACACAAGTCGCCAACCCTGTAGTGTGGCTGAGGAAGGCTTCTAGGAGGAGGTGCTGTGCAGCCAGGTGTTGGCAGGAAGGAGCAGGGAGGACAGTGGGCAGAGGTAACAGCTGGAGCACAGATCTGGAAAATCAAAATGAGTTTGGGGACTGGGCAGGGAGGGGGAACCTGGAGGTAGACCCGGTGGTAGAAAGCATGAAATGCCAGCTGGGCCGGCCCAGGGCTTGGGACTTAACCCTCAGAGCAAGGGGAAGCCACTGGGGGCAGATAGGCAAGGAGTCGTCACCTGCTTAAGTGACCTGGCCCCTCCTGGCAGGCTGGGCAGATTGCACCTTCTGTCGGGGAGTGGTTCTGGGACTACAGAACATCCAGACTTCAAGGCACCTCAGATATCTCCTAATTTCAACCTCCTGTTTCAAAGGGCAGGAAACAGGTGAAGGTCAAAGGCATCTGTGAAACTGAGCTCCTCCCCTCGCCACTGAAGGGCCAAGCTCTTTGAAACAACAAGGACAGAGGCGACCTTAGTGAGTCAGCCTGCTGTATTATTTCAGCAAATGTCACTTGGGAGGGGCTCAGCCTTTTTCAGATCTCAAATAAAACTCTTTGCTTAATTAGAGTTTAAGCAGTGACAGTGGCCCATCTTACGCCACCCCCACCTTGGCGATGGCCAGGTGGGCCCGACCTTGAAAATCAGCCTCCCCATTTTCATTCTGCAACCATCCCAAGCTATGCTATAGCACGGACGCAGATGATACAGACTTTTAGGGAGGTGCCGAGGCACCAGAAGATACCGACTCAAATCCCAGATGGGCCCCGAGGCTCCTGTGAGACTGGGGCCAGTCATTTCTGCACGTGGAGACTCGGTTTCCCCACCGGTAAAATTATAGGCTCACACGAGACAATCTCTATGGCTCTAGCTGGTTCCAACATTCTCTTATCCTCCACCGCAGCTGTCATTTATAAGTATTTCCTGAACGCTATACATACAGACTCTCCAGGCACATGTAGGGTCTGTTTCCTAGTCTCTGAAAGCTCCTTTATCTATGTAAAGTTCTCTCCCATCAAGTTCTCACAGAAGCCCGGCCAGTCAGACAGATGGGGAATGGTTCGCAGTGCTTCGACTGGCCCCAGGACACAGCGCAGGGCTGGGACCCGTCCCCAGGCCTCCACTGCCCAGGTGAGCATGTGTGCTGTGCCCACCACACATCGCCTGAAGCATCAGTCCTGGGACACCTGCCCCTTGAGCCCCATGACGGTCACCTCTGCAGAGGAAAGGCCTGAAGAATACCTTTGATTTAAGGAAAGTGGTCAGGAATAATGTGAACCCTGAAAGCGCCAGACCCCAAAATGAGATGGGCTTCTCAATTCTCAGTGCTCCACTGCCCTTGTCACAGAGCAAGCTTGGTCGTAAGGAGGCAAGCATGGCTGCTGGAGCCATCAGCCCTAAGGGCCTTCCTGTGACCTGACAGCTGGGAGGACACCATCCTACTACCCTGGACAAGGCTGTGTCCCTGTGGCTGGGCCACCAGGAGTTACAGCTCCTGAGGAGTGAAGGGTGGTGTGCTCACGACACAGTTCACTTAAAAAAAAAAGTTTCTTGCCTTTTTGGTTCACCCTCTGCCGTGTGATTTGGGGCCAGGCATTTAACTTCTCTGAACCTGTTTTCCCATCTGGAAAACCGGTATAACCATCCCCATGGCACTAAGTCGCCACGATCACTTATAAATACACCAGGCCTGCCCTGGCGGGAGAGAAGGGCTGAGGCGGTCTCAGAAAGGGGACCGAGGCTCTGCTCAGGACTTTCCTCTCGCGACGTTGCTGCTCGTGTGGGTTCTGGAAGTGTGCGGTCACCACACGTTGTAGCTCTCATCCGACTTTTTAAAATTAAAACGATCGCTCAGTTTAATCTCAGAGGAGTCGGTGATCTCCGTCACGGCAGTGACACTAGTGTGGTGGGTGGTGTCCTGATAAGAGTCACGCAGGTGTGGCGGCCCAGAAGGAACTGTCTTCCCTACCTGTGTGCCCAGTGGTGTCCCTGGCCAGGTCGCTTCCCTCGCCATAAAACCATCAGATTGGCCCAGGTCACCTGAGGCTCCTCCCAGCTCAAACATGCCAGGATTTTCTGACTCAGAAGCATAAATCATTAGGCCAGGACTTTTAAAAAAATCCTATTGAGAATCTGAGCTCTAGAGTGTTAATATCTTCTTGTATGACTTTGGAAATGGGAGATTATTTCATCCTAATGAAAACTCGTGTGTCTGTTATACAACAGGATTTCTGTGTTTGACTTTGTAAATCCAGCCAGATTAACATAAATCTATCTAGGTAAAGTCTGATTTTCTAAGAGAGTTTTGTGAGGAATTCTCCATATTATCTTTGCATTTTATTTGTAAGATTCGATATATATAATGGACTATATATGGGGTATATACAATGTGTAGGATATTTACTATATATATACACAATGTATATAATATATATACTTATTTCCTATTCGTAAGTGACGAAGCATAAAAATATTTTAAAATAACACCTACGAGCACATCACTAAAAGAAACAGCATAACGGATCCCACTGAGAATGCAGTAGGCTCCTCCCCGATCCTGTACCTTTTCACCTACCAAAGAGAACCACCCTGATTTTGTATTTCTACATGATTACAAGGTGAATTCCTTTCTAACTGCCCCCTTCCACTCTCCCAATCCGAATCTCCTCTCGGCCCCCTCCCCACCGTGAAGTTTGGCTTGTATTTAATGCAATCACCTTCTTGCTTTTTGCCATCATTTTATTTCTCATGTACGTATCACTAATTAACGCATTGTCAACGTTTTGAGCTTCGCTATTTCCTTAGCAGCTCTCTGCCGAGTCTTTCCAAGCATTTCAGAGATACTGGGCCGCCCTCTGCCAAATCT
>NW_011889433.1:62841-64185 GCF_000151845.1 Pteropus vampyrus | reverse complement strand
TCTCCTCAAGACCCGGGCAAGACATGAGGTCCCGAAATAAGCCTGCCTGGCCCACTGTCCCCTCCAGCTGCCCTCTGAGGGGCCTCTCTGGCTGAAAAGGACGCTCGGGGTCCAGCAGGCTTGGCACAGCTGTGGCCACTGCCTGAGGAATGTGCCGACCCACACGTGTTAGGGAGCACAGTTACAGGAAACGAGCAAAACAGCCTGTTGGCATCAGCGCGCCCTCCCGCCTTCCAGCTCCCGAGTCCTGGGGCCAGCTGGCTCCCCGTGCTGTGCAGGAGGCAGGCCCCGCCCTTCAAGAGAGTCAGGTTCTGGTCTTGGCTGTGCGGCTGTGGGTAAATCACTGCCCCTCTCTGGGCCTGTTTGCTCGCCTCAGGTGGTTAAAGGAGGCTGTCCCGCCGCGTTCAGAAGGGTGGGCATTTTGTGACATGCTTCCTTTTCTGGGAGGAGAGTCACTTTTCCCCGTGTCTCCTCGTGCCCTCACCCATGTGGGTGGTTAGAAGGCCCCAGCTAGAGCCTGAAGGAAGTTAACAGGTCAGAGGTGAGAGACCAGGAGCCTGGGATAAGGTCCCAGGGTAGCCTTGGGCGGGAGCTTCAAGGCCAAAGTTATACAATCACAACACTGTCACCCCATCCCCGCTGGGGCCGCCTTCCTTAGCTTTTGGAAGCAGAGGTCAGTGGGGCTGCGTTGGGGCCTCTCTGCTCCTAGGTTGGTCACTGGGCCACACCCACCAGGTCCACTGTGTGGAGTCGCCATCTGAAGGCCCTCGGAGGAGCAGGCATCCATTTGGGGCTCCCTCAGGCCCTGCAGGGGAGTCTTGACCTCACTACCCCCTCCTTCAGAACTGTGGGATGAGGCTCGGAGTGTGGGACGAGGCTCAGAGAAGCTGAGCTCCTAGCCCAAAGCTGCACAGCCCTGAGGCGTCTGAGTGACACTGAGCCTGCCAGCCAGATGCGACTTCCCCTGCCGGCCTACTCTGTGGACTCTGTGCTCTCTCAGGCACTACGCAGGGAGCTCGTGGTGGCCAGAGCGGGTGTCCCTGGCCCCGTTTACTGCCGGGGACCCACGGCGGCGCGAGCCCGCGGTGACAGGTCTGCTCGCCCCAAGGGGAGACGGGGCGAAGGTTGTAGGCGGCGCCCGGCCCGCCGGGGACGCGCTGCCCAGGGTTTAGGGGCTTTTTCTTGGGGACCTAACCTCAGGCGTTGGGGAGCGGAAGGGCTCGGGGATTTTGCAGGCGGCAGGGAACCGCCGGGTTTAAACTAAAAATACCCGCCCGCCCGCAGCTGTCACGCCAGGGCCCACGCCCCCGCGCGGGGCGCGCTTCCCCGGGACCCCGCGACTGT
>NW_011889433.1:38381-61346 GCF_000151845.1 Pteropus vampyrus | reverse complement strand
CACTGGGTAAACCTAGCTTGAGTTACAATGCTAGTGTCAGCCACACCGCCTAACTTAGAACCCATTTATTAAGTTATAATTACTCACGGGGCTGTAGGATATATACACAAGGGCCTCTAATCCTTGCCCTTGACTGGTTCCAGGGATCCTATTATGCTTCTCATTATTACCTAGACTTCATCTGAGGCGCCGCTTCAGGCCTCAGTTACAACAGTCAGGCCGGAGGCACAGACAGCGATGAACAATTGTTATAATACTTGGCGTTTGGATAATGCTCTTGCGTGGTTTTACACCTCATTAAATCTCTGCTGTTTAGTTTTGTCTTATGAGGAAACTAAGGCACCAACGGGTCAGGTGATTTGCACAAGGGTTGAGATGGCCCCTCCAGTGCTGCTGGAGGGTGGAGCCGCAGGCCCTGGGAGGTCATTTTCCTGCAGTAAGAGGTGATTCGATGCAATTGGGAGTAAAGAGCTCACGCTCTGGAGCCACGTTGCTGGAGCTTGCAACTTTCGGCTCATTATTCATCCTTGGTTTCTTTTTCTGTTAAATGGGTCTAATAGTAGGAACTTCTCTCGAATGGTTTTGTGCCTGGTATTGTGAGCCATTCTGGGTATAGTGTGATCACTACAGTTTCTGGCACACAGCTATTCAGTCGTTCATAAGACATTTCCTGAGCACCTACTATGTGCTAGTCCTCGGGAATATGGAGCAGAATGTGGCATAGACTGCCACCCTCAGGGAGGTCACAGTGCGATGATTCTGTGTCCAAGGGGCCATAGCCTGAACAGGGTACTGTCAGTGCATAGAGATGAACTGTCACTCTTATTGCTCAGGTGGCACAGAGTGTCATTTGTAGAGCTGAGAGACCTAAATTCCAGGCCCAGCTCTGCTACTTCACTGAGTGAACCTTAGCCAGCCGTGTAACCTCGTGGAACTTTGGTCTTCTCATCTGTTAAATGGTTTGACAATAACATTTCATAAGTGAGCATACATGTGATAAAATATTTCATAAAATGCAAAATACCATGCAGATATTAGTAGCTTTATTGTTATTGTCTTTAGCTTTACAAGGCTTGATGCTTTTCAGAACACTCGCTCATTGCTTTTCTGAAGCCTGACATAAAGACAGGACCTTATTTTTTGTTAATTACATGGCAGCCTTTTGACACTCCAAAACAGTCCACACAGAAGGAGAAAATGCTGAGCACACAATGCAGGAGGAGAATGGTGAGTCTGCAACTAGGAAGCTCGTAAAAACTTCAGTTTCCCTTCAGTGGTGTCCACGCTACAGAAAGGGGCGGGAATGAAAACTTACCGGGAAGGAGCTTCTGGCCAAGGATGGAGGAAGAGCACCTCTGTCATTTCTGGAATAGAGCACAGGAAACTCCACCCCAACGCCTCCCTTGCAGAAGTGGCCCAGAGAGAGAACCACAAGAAGGCCTGAAAATTATGCCATTCGAAAATTCTGACTCATTTGGCAGTGGAAGCTGTTTGTGCAATGTACAAAACGTCTCCCAAAAAGTGGACTTTTTACTGAGCTTTCTCCAGGGCTCTTCCCTGCAGCCAGCATCTCCAGACCCACGCGTGGGCAAGCAGGGGCCAATTTAATAATCCTGGGGAAATGATCCAGGTCTGTTTTACAATTACAATTACATGTGTAATTGGTTAGCTAGCTTCCACAGCGATCCCGTAGAAACCTTATTTCGTAAGCATGAATTTGGGTTGTTTGTGTGTTCAGTCTCCATAGGACTGGAACGAAAGCTGGATTGGCTCTTCTGGAATCCACCCCCTTGTTGTACACATGGGTAGACTGAGGCAAAGGGGCAGGAAGGAGGGCCCCTGCTCTGGGTTCCATGGTGATCATTGCTGTCCTGGAAATTTATGTTCCTGTTTCTCTGTCCCTAGCCTGGCTTCCCCCTTAATGATGAAATAAATAAGTGCTATTGGCTAACCGGAAATGAAAATCTCACCCTGGGGTGGCCATTTCTGGGGCGCCCCATCGGAGCAGTCCTGACCCGGGCTGGAGAGCTGGTTCTCGTCCTGGCCCCGCTTTCGCTTTCTTTCTTTGTTTCCTTTCTTGCCAGTTCTCCAAGTGTGCGTCTCTCCTTTCCCACTAGGGTCCTACGATGTGCTTGCAGGGTGAGCCGACCCGCCAGCCTGGCTTGTCAGCTTCTCTGGTTGGGTCGCCTTCCCCACTGGCAGCTGCCACCCACTCAGGGGCTCCCCTGCTGGATAGCAATGAGTCATCAAGCACTAAACCTGAGAGCTGGAGTAATTTGGGATATTTCTCTAGATACACTAATCGTGCTGCTTTTATAGAGCAAAAATGTAGTGTGTTGAAAACACAGGTCTGGGGCCCGGACGACTGGGTTCTAGCTTCTTATTAGTGCTGCTAATTAGCTGTATAACTCTGGGTCACTTCTGAGCTCCCGGATCTGCAAAATGAGACAATTGGAAAAGATATCTCTAAGCTACTTGTCCTGATTTTAAAAGAATGATGTCAATCTTGATTGTATTAGATAAGATCATCATTTAGCATGACTAAACACTGCTTTTATTAGACTCCAAGGAATAAGTATTAATAGAAACAAAGATATCAAAGTACGATTGACAAGCTTTATTCCTAAAAAAAGAAAATCCTTCTAAAAGCGGTTTGCCATATTTCTCTCATCAGTGGGCAACCCATTCTATTTTTTCTGCCTCTGCTGAGAACACCGTCAGTATTTTTTTAAATTAAACATTGGATTTTGAGATAACTGTAGATTATGCGGTTGTCATAAATGACACAGAGAGATGCTCTGTGCCTTTTATCCAGTTTCCTCCAATGGAAATGTCTTGCAAAACTGTATAGTACGATATCACAACCAAGACGGTGACACGGACACCATCAGCATACGGAGTGTTTCCATCAGCCCAGATCCCTCATGCGGCCCCTCCCTCCTTCATCCCTACCCTTAATCTGTTCTCGTTTCCATAATTTTTCCATTTCAAGAAACTTATATAAATGGAATCATAAAGTATGTAACCTTCTGGGATTGGCTGTTGTCACCCAGTGTAACTCACTGGAGACTCCGTCAGGTTGTTCGTGCACCAAGAGTTCACAACTCTTCGCTGAGTAGTATTCCCTGGTACGGATGGACCAGTTTGTCTAATCACTCACTCATTGAAGGACATCCGGGTTGTTTCTAGTTTAAGGCTATTATGAATAAAGCCACTATAAACATTTAGCACAGGCTTTTGTGTCAATGTGTCTTCACACTTCAAGTGTTAACTGTTAGTTATAGTATCTGTACATAATACCACACCAGTGGATTTTTCCCTACTATTTTTACTCATAGTGCCGAGCACACCCCCGGGGTGTTTAAGCGCCCTATAATTGCCCAGCAAGAGGCTATGGGTTTTGGAAATCCAACGATAGCAAACCATATGGTTCCTGCCACCAGGAATTCATCATCTGTTGGGGAAGCAACGTTCAGGTAAGACTGAAACAACAAGACAACACCGCATGTCATCGAATGCTAGATCACGTGGTGCAGAAGTGACTTTTAGAGGAATCCAGAAACGGGAAAGAGGAGTAAAGACTAAGTGTCTGGGGAAAGGCTTTCTGGACAAAGCGAGATGTGAGCTACATTTGAATGATGAAGAAGAATGATATTTAACATTGATTCAGGGCTTACTCTGTGCCAAATACTGTCCTTATATTAACTCATTTAATCCTTCAGGTTAGCTACCGTTATTATCTAATTTTCAAATAAGGGAGCAGGGATGGTGACAACTTGCCCATTAGCACACGGCCATCAGGTGATCCCAGGTGCTAGGTACAAACCCAGGCGCTCTGGCCCTAGCCACTCTCGGAATCTCTATGCTTTCTGTCTCCCCGGTAGCAATAGTGGAGGACCATTTCCTGGTCACGATTAAATTCCAGTTCGTTTCTTAGGTTATATTTTTACAGAGCTACACTGAACCCAAGATGTTAACCTCTGTCTTCATTAACGTGATGAGTTCCCTACAGGTCAAGGTTATTGTCGAGGAAGAACAGCACCAGCTTTAGTAACAGGAGACGTCTGCCGTGAGAGGGAGGGTGGCATCCTGGAGACCTGCCGTGTGTGTGTAAACAGCAGAACTGAACCCTCCAGTTACAGTGATGACCTGAGCATGCTGCAAGAAAAACGTCACAGTTGCAGCTTTACTTGTCCCATAAAGCCCAAGGGCTGGCTGAGCCGCTTCAGATAACGAATGTGGTTTTGTTTTCTCTGAATTACTGTGTACTGTACTGGGGAAGTCACATCCACGCGCGGCTGTTTCCTTGGTCACTAAACATGAGAGACGTGAGATTACTCTTCAGTCGCAGCCTTGACTGCTGCTCGCCCTCCTGACTTCATCATTTCAGTTTGAACAGCAGGATTCCAGGGACCTGGCTTATTTGTTTATTTTGGTTTTGAAATCTAAATGCAGCCTTGATCATGTTAGCACTGCCAACCCTGGTATGGGCAGGCAGAGTGAAAAGCTCACTGGATGGCAATGCTCTGACCTGGTCTCTCTCCGGGCACTGTGTTCCCCTGCAGGCCGAGCCAGGTGAGCTGTGTCCCCTCCCAAGGTGCCGCATCTAGAAAATGGGGCCAGTTCTCATCCTCTTCCCTGGAGGAGCTGTCTTGAGGATCACAGAGAATAAAGAGAACGTGATACAAATTTGGTTTTCTGTGCAAATGCATGCTATGGTGGGAAGAGGAATCCTCCACCTACTAGGCTTTCAAACAAAGCTTCATAACAGAAAACAGATCGGGAAGAGGCTGTGAGCAAGGAAGACTTCACGGAGAGGAGGAGAGAGTCTCATGTTGTTTTGCTCCTTGGAGACATGTTTTAGCAATCCGACGAAATGTCCCCGCCTTGCTCTGGGCAGGCTTGGCCGGCCTGCACACGTGATAATCTTAGAAGCACTGAGCGATAGGCAGCACGCCCAGGAAACCACGGGAGGCCTGGTCTTGGCACCCACATTAGGGCACTAGAATGAAGGGCGCTCCACCAGGACCATGTGAGCCGCCGGCAGCCTCTGCTCCTCGGGGAGGCCCACACTTGGGACACAGCTGACCACTTTACTAGAGTGGCAGGGGCTTCTGTCAAATAGGTCCCCGCGTCTGAACGCAACCTGTTGCTCTGGATGACAATTCTTGGTAGCCCAAGACGCTTCTGGAGCAGAGAAGGCCTTTGCCCTGCAGGAGCCTCCTTCCTCAAAACCTTACAACTGCTGCAAACGTCTGGCCCAGACACACGCGGAACAAATGCTTTCCCAACTGCTCCAAGTCCTCGCAAGAGCTGTGGCTCCTGGCCTACCATTTTAAAGAACTTTTAGTCTAATGTTTTCTTTGATGTAGGGTTGGTATGCAGAGAAAAGCTGCACTTGCCACTAAAGGCACCTCCTGGCTAATTAAAAAACCAGGTTCAGCGGACAGAGGTTACCCTGTAACCAGGCAGGAGAGGAGGCAGCACACACACCCCGGTGTCCTTGGGTATTGCAAACGTCCTCGCTGGCACTGTGCCAGTGGGATCAGTTCACCCGCTTCAGCAGTCCAGGAGGTTTCATCATCCAAACTGAAATGTTTGTTTGTGTCACTAGTAAATCTGGGTAAAAGGACCAGGCCCGGTCTGCTCAGTTTACAAACTCTAAGATGGCCTAAAGGCAAAGGTGCACACACAAACAAAAACAAAATTAACAGTCAGATGACATTTTACAAATTCACTGGCCTGGTGCCTTCACGTTCCAGAGACCGTGAGAGGTCCTGGGAATACTGACTGCGTCGGCCCACATCCACGTTGACGGAGACTGCCAAATGCAGGAGGCTCTTGGGCCTTTGCCCGGCCTCTCGATGGCTCTGACATCGTGATCAGGTCCTCTCTCCCGGAAGCTCGTGCTCCCGTTTCTCCCCCACCCTTCGCAGTCTTCTTCACGGCCTGTCCTCCCCCAGCTGCGTGCACCCCCAGGATTCTTCCCCGTCTTCCTCTCTTTCCTGCTCTTCCTGCCCAAACTCCTTTTATCATTGGGTACAGACCCGTAGAAGCAATAATCTGAATACTCTCCCCCTATCTTTCAGATATGACCTGATGATTTAGACACCTCAAATTCCTCAAAACTCAGAATGTCCAAAAGTAATTCATGACTCAGCCCTTTAATCTCCCTCCTCCAGCGTCCACTGCCACCTCTAAAAAAAAAAACCCCAGGATGTCTGCTTCTTAATTTTCAATATCTCCTGTTGGCCTATTAGTCATTGCCTCAGCAGGTAGGAGCCACCAGCGCCCAAGCCAGGAACGTGGGGATAAGCCTGAATCCCTCCTTCTGGCCCTTTCTCCACATCCAGCTGGTCACCAAATGCTGTCGATCCCATCTTCAAAGTACAGAACACCATGCACATGCCGGCCAGAGACCTGCAGTGGTTCATCTTACAGTGTCGACCCACTGGACTCCCTCTCAGTCTCTGCTGCCTCCAACTCATCCTCAGCACCCCTGCCAGGCTCATCTCTCAAGAGCTCTGCAGCTCACACTCTCTGTGACCTCTCCTCTGCAGGCCCTCGCCTCCCCCCGGGTCTGCATGGAGGGCCTCCCTGCCTCCGCCCTGGCCGTTTCCTCCTCCCCGATGTCCTTCCCTTTTGAATAGCAGCTCTTCACCCTTCTTTGGACACCCGGTTGAAGCCCCATCCTGTCCTGTCTGCCAGGCTTTCCCTGAGGTGCTGACTGTTGTACTCAGAGCCCCACCCTTCTCTAGCACTGGGGGACGTTCTTGCATCTGTCCCCATCCTAAGATCAAGAGGCCCTTGCAGGGGTGTCTTTCTCCACTCAGCACGGAGCCGGCGCTGCTGCCGGGTCCAATGCTCCTTCCGCTCCTACAACTCAGGCGGTTTTATGAGTGTCATGCAATTCGGGATTGCTGAGACTCTATCCCGTATTGTCGCCATGTGTTCTTCATTCAAGAATTATGCATTGAGCACATGCTAAGTGCCAGGGACAAGTAGTGAATCCAGTGGGACTGCCAGCTGCCAGTCCAGTTGTGGAAGGGAGGGGCATAAAAAAATAAAACTGATACATACAAAGGCCCTGAAGGGTTTAGGTCCCAAACAGCAGTGAAATCGGGCTGGTTATGTTCTCTGCCGCCTGACTGTGCATCCTGGGTCAGACTGGTATGACAGCTGCATGGGTGGCCGTCCCCAGGCCCAGCATTAGCCCAGCGCTCTCAAGCATTTGGTTCATATGGGTTAGAAAAACCCGACTTTATGCCATTCTCGTTCAATCCCTCACCATCTAATTAAATTTAGTTAAGTATTTCTAAGGTGCTTACCATGGGTTATTATAAAGTACATGATAGAAGCAGATTAAACTGTTGTAACGAGGTGTAACAAGGAAAGAAAGTACTCCTCTGGTTTTTAAATTTTTTTTCTTTCCCCTCGCCCCCGGTTTAGTTTTTAACAAAACCTCTTAAAGCCATGTGTGTGTATAATTTTTGTTGTCAATCGCATATATGCTGCATTTCCTTGACTTCTGTTCCAGAGCACGTGGAATGTAACTTCCTTTTCTCGGTGACGTGGAATTATTATACGAGGCTCTAACGCTCAAGGAATAGTGTCGTGTGAAGGCTGTTGGCCCGGCTTACATCAAATGCTCCTAGAATAATGCTTTTCAAAAAAAAAAAAAAAAAAATCCCAGGCTGTCTGCTAAAAAAAAAAAAAAAAAAATCCCAGGCTGTCTGCTTCTTAATTTTCAAAATCTCCTGTTGGCCTATTAGTCATTGCTTCTTTCTGCTTTAAGTGTTAAGCTTTTTAAATGTACTGCTTGTAGTCAGTTGTGGCTGTAATGTCGGCAGACTAAGCAAGTTGGCCATTCTCTGATGCAGGAACGGGTCTTGGATGAGAACTGAGCGACTCTTACTAGAACCTGGCAAACTGACTGGTGCCCAGACACTATGTAATGACAGGGACAGCATGTATTGGCTCTTGCTGCCCCAGCTTCCTAAAGAAAATAGACTAGTGCCCCCTACCAGCCTAGCAGGGTAAGGCAGAGGCTTGTTATGAAATGCTCCGTTTCTCAAAAGACAAAATGATTTTGAAATATGATGTGTTAATTTTTAACATAAACAAAAAGCCCTTCAGGTAAGAGGATATTACTGGCTCCATCCCCAGTACGTGTGAGCTGTCAGAGCTGCAGCCACGTGGTAATGAGTGGAGATGAACCAATGGGGCAACCTCACCCGCTGGACTGACACACACCAAGAGCTGCGCTGGTCAGGGCTACGACCGGAAAATGTCACGTCGCTGCATATCTGGCGGGTGGGGGAGGCCTGCCAATATGGCACCTACTCTCCAAAGCTCTTAACTCAAAATTCTCTTGGTCACCTAATCTGGCAAGTGAGGTCAATGCAAAAATACTCTCCCCTTACTTTTCATTTTTTAAACAGAATATAATTGGTTTATAACATAGTCTTTTATTAAAACTCTTTGAAACTCTGGGTTACTGAAATTCGATAACAATTAACTATATCTCAGTAGGCTACACTTTCAAAAAGAAAAAAGTTTAGAATTCACAAATGGAATTTTTTCTGGCTATAAAAGCAGAAAAAAAATATTTTAAATCTTCTAATTTTTTCCTGTAAAGGAAAATGAAAAACTAATGTCTCATCTCATTTCTACCCCCTCATCCTGCCATGAAACTGGGGTGAATTTTTCCTTTGCTAGATGAATTCTTAAAGAAAGCTGGAACAGTGAATTCCCACGATATCAAGATTTAATTTTGAAGGCATTAAATTATTAAGGCTCAAAGGTGGAACTATGAAGTGGAGTTCTGACTCATCACAGAGTATTTAAGGCCTTGGCGATACATCTTAGCAATCATTCAAAAGAAAATAATAAAATTTTCTAACTGTCTGGCTGCAAACTAGGTGATTATCAGAGGGAGATATAAATTTCGGCTAACATATAAATTTTCCTAACAGGTTTGACCCACAAAAAGCACTGGCTCCTTGCTTTTTATATTTTGTGGTCTAGACACTTTCCCAGAGCTCATTGGAATGTAATAATAGTTTGAGCTATGGAAACTATCTGCTGGTAAAAAACAAACAAACAAACAAAAACATAATGTAAAACATTAAAATCTTTCATTAAACAGCCAGTTGAGGAAAAGTCAACCATTCTTTTATCAACTTTAATCAAGTGTGAACGTGTTTTACAATTGTCACTTAATTTTTAATATTGCCTTCTAGGGAGCTACGACTCGGGCTGCTTTCCTCAGAAGAAAATAAGGTTCTCAACAGAACAAAGTCTGCTAGGGGTCTGATTTTACAGCCAAGTTCAGTCCTCAACGCGCAAAAAGCACCGGGACGAAAGAAAACACTCCATTCCGAAACGGAAAGCTACGGTTGACATTTTTTCCACTGGATTTTTCTATTGAAACTGTTGTCATTTTAGTTCTACGAAGCATAAAAATCACATCTGTATCCAATATATCCACATGCAGAGCCAGTGAAGATAATTCAGGAATATTTAATTTTCTGTGGAACTTACTGGTGATGTTATGATTCAGTAGTAAAAGAAAAAAAAGTGCCTGTGAAGGCAACAAAGCTTCTAGAACCCATAGTGCTCAAGTCCGTCAAAAAGATGTTATAAACAAATACTGTAAACAGAACATAATTTGGGGACCAAAATGTCTGAAAACCATTATCCTAAGGTTAGTGGCAAAGTCCGAATGAATGTGTGTTCACAGAATCTGTTTGAAGAACAAACAGTGTGCTACGCACGCAAGACAATATTATTTTGGGTATAAACGTTTAGGGGCATAGGAAGAGTAGGTTCCTTAAACAAATAGATTCCTTAAACTCCGCAGCCCTTATATAATATCTTGAAACAGGTGTATCCTTTCGCAGACATGGTAAATACATATTTCACAAATCTAGGAAGGGGACGAAAGGAGGGGTGAAGGACTCCAAGGAGAATCAAAAAGAACTCCTAAGTATTTAGGGAGGCTTAGGACTGGAACCCGGGCCTCACAAGTCTACAATTCAAAACGCAGAACAGGATCAGGTTCTACTGTGGCATCCAGGCTTCTCATAAATGCTTTCTCGGAGAACTCATTTTCATTCTCATCTCCCACAGTGGATTCCAGACTGAGCTAACGCAATTTACAGCACGTTATTTCTCTTCATCTTACCCAGAGGGGATAGGACCTGTGATACAGTGAGAGCGGCCGCGTGATGCCTTCCTTCCTGTCTCTAAACTGAGCCCATACCAAGTGGGAGACAGCAGATTAGCAAAACAGAGGCCACGCCCATGGCCAGGGGAGTATTTATAAAAGCAGCTGTCTCTGTCAGACAGAGGTGGTAAAAATCCGAAAGGCATTTCTATCTTTGCATTAGGGATTAGCAGATTCTCCAAGAGGGCTGGGATTGCCTTGGTTTCTCACACATTACATTTTTTTTTAGGGTAGCTGAGGGACCGGTTAATTTCAGGGTTACGGTGATGCTCAAAATTTCTGGATAATAGCAAAGTGCACCAGAGAAAGGTCTATGGTTCCCGCTTGGGTCTCTGGAACTCTGGGTTGCGAATGCTATTTTAGCTCAGGAATGTTCGGTGGCTCAACCTCTTGCGCAACCCAAGCAGCCACTTTTCTCTTAAAATGATACTCACAAAATGCTCTGGCCAGTATGGACCTGGCCATTTCTGTATGGCAAGTCCTGTGCACAAAAATGCATCCTCTTTATCAGAATGCAGCACCAATTTCACGACTGTCATTGGGGTATGAAAACATCAGCACACTGACTGTTCAAATAAAGCATCGTCTTATACTCAATAATCCTGACTCCGCATTTGGGGCTGATATAGAGGAAGATACTATTTAAAATCTTTAAAGTTTTTAACTATGGTTCAGTGGTGAATTTGCTTTTGGAGAAGTGGATGGAAAGAAATTTTACCAAATGTAGTAAAGCCTTATCTATAAATAAGCACAGGGAAGAAAAACATTTTTAGGATGCCTGAGTCAGCATGTTTACACGCCTTGATTATTTAGTTTGGGTCTAATTATATCTTGTGATCAAAATGCCAGGACTCTCCTGAGCTTCTGTATACTTCCCACCCCACCTTGCCCATTAATGTGCACATGTGCGAGACCACAGACTGGTAAAGATTATTGACTTATGTGTTCAAAACACCCAAATGCATTTGAGCATAAGTGTGGATTTCTGACAACTGCTAATTTCAGAAGTATGTTTCTGACATGTTTTCATTAGAGAATTCCTAAAGAGAAACCTCAAAACTAAAATGACAAATCATATATAAAAGTTTCATGCTTTGGAAGAAATATTTTGAATACTATTTTCTTTGCTTCTTTAAATTACTGATGTTCAGTGCCAATACTCCAAGAGTGGTTTTAAATCAAAAAGAGAAATTAATATGTTCAACGTATACAACATTTAATATTTTTGGCTGCTTTATTAAAAACTTACTTAGGTGTACTCTTCCAATTTCTTTGGTTTAGAGATACGATTTGCTTTTCTGCCCTTGATCATGCCATCAACGCCCCCTGACTCAGTTCCCTGACAGAGCATGGACATGCTTCCCGATGTCCTTACATTTCACATTATGTTCTCATCATACTCTATTGCAGGGGTTCCCAATCCTGGGCCGCGGACTGGTACCAGTCCATGGCCTGTCAGGAACCGGGCTGCACAGGAGGTGAACCAAGCTTCATCTGTATCTGCAGCTGCTCCCCAGCACTAGCATCACCACCTCAGCTCCATCTCAGATCATCAGGCATTAGATTCTCATAGGGGCGCGGGTCCCTGGTGCCAAAAAGGTTGGGGACCGCTCGCTGTATACAGCAATTCTACTTAATAAGTTTGAAAAACAAAGGCTTTATATTCTTCCTGCTCAAGAATTACTCTTAATCTTTAATGACAGATGTATTCTCAACATAATAAAACATCTGACAATTAAAAAAGACAACTATATTTCTGAAGCCGATATTACATACCAGGTAAAAGCTATGCTACTCTCCATTACTGCCCTACGTCTCTGGATTTTCGGAACATAGGTTTGCAAATTCTTCTCCCTCTTCAAGTCAACACAAAAGCCAAATCAGACAGTTTAGAGTAGGCAATAAACAATTTTGGTTTTCAGGAACAAATTGCCAATATTTATTTGAAAAACACAACTTACTATAAGAGCATGAGTAAAAGTTAGGTGATTTTGGAAATAATAAATTTTCTATTGTTAAGTGCACCAAATGCTGGACTTCTGAAACAACAGTTCTGCTTCGGCATTACAGGGTTTCCTATATATTTCTGTTCCTGATTCTTGTTCTTCTGATTTACCTGGAATCAATGAATCTAGGGGGAAAAAAGATTAAGAAGTTGATCAGTTTAGGGTTCCACATTAGAAAACTATCAAACATCAGCACTTGAGTAATTAATGTCTTAAGTTTCTCTTTAGTTTACTCAGCTCAAGTTTCACGCTGAAGGATTATCTGGAAGATTCACATGCTGACAGCACATTTATTAATTTTCTGATTTCAAATTTGAGCAACTCCAAAGCATAAACAGGTCGGCTCCAGCAACAATTTTAAAAATACTTAAGGATTTTGAAAAAGTAATTTGTAGCAGTACTCAGTGTCCAACAGAAACCACTCCATCTGTTAAACAATATCTCGACTGCAAAGGTTCTCTTACTGTTGATGGATAGGTAATGACATGGCAGTCATTATCACCGTGGCAACAGTACCCAAGAACTATCAGAGGAAAATTGCACATGGAACGGCTGGCTCTTGAGCAGTCATGCCTCAGCTTCCTCTGGAGTATGCTTTTTCTGCAAGTCTGGTGTGCTCCAGGGTACTACCAACCCAGGGCTGCTCCAAGACTGCAGATCACATAGCGATTTCAGAATCCCGCTCTCCCGAAATCATTCGTTCCAACAATACCAGCACCTGCCACCTTCCAAGCACTGTTCTAGGTATTGAGGATACAGCAGTGAACTAGGTCGAGTGCCTGGGCGTGAAATCAGTCAACAAGCTGATAAATATATGTCAAGGTGCACAAAGTACAATGGAAACAGAGAAAACAATGGGCCCAGGGAGGCTTCCTTTCTCTTCCCTGTTCACAACCCCCCCCCCCCCCCCCCCACATTGCTTTGTACCTGCTTCCCATTTCTCACGCTGACTACAAGCTTTGGGAACAAGGTCTCTCTGGAGACCTCGTGCTGGCACCGTACCGAGCACGCAGCAGCTGCCCAAAAACGTTTGTCCAACGAATCAATTCCCGTCTTTGTCCCCCATTCAATGAAACTTTCCTGGGGCCAGGCCCAAGGCCTTAAGTGGGCTGGAAAGTCAGGAAAGCCCCAAACTTATGAGATTGCACAGACCAGAGCTCCGGCCTGAGCTCCGGCCGCTGCTCCCACGTGGGCGGCGGGGCCCAGGGAGGCCGAGCGCGCGGCCCAGACCCTGACGCGGTGGCCCCGGGCAGGTCCGTACCCCGCTCCCGCCACGAACGGTCGCATTCGGCCGCAGCCTCACGGAGGCGCCCGGTTCGCTCACCTAAGCTGGGAAGGGCCGACCCACTCCCACTCCAGCTCCGCTCCCACCCCCAGCGCAGGAAACCGGAGCCCGCACACTGCGTTGCCACGGCAACTCAACCGCCGCCTGCACCGGAAGCAGAACCTTCGCCTGGAAGTGACTCCTTCCCGGCGTTCCGCGGGACGGCGAGCCCCCGCCCGGCGCCTCTGCCCGCGACCCGCACTGTCCCAGCAGGCCCGTCCGCGCTCCGGAGGGAAGTCGTCTTTCCCCTCATTTCGCCTCCTCGCCTCGGAGCGTGACGCTGATGGACATCCCCTCTCTCCAATTAAGTGGCAAAGCGTTGCCGGCGGCCAATGGTGAGGCCGCAGGATGCGGCCCAGGCGTCAGGACCACCTTCACCCTGGGGGCGGGACGAGTAACGTGATTGGTAAGCTCTAGTCGCTTGCGGGCCCGAGTTCTCCAATCACGGACGGCGGCTCAGAGCCGGCCCAATGAGGGCCCGGGGGTGGGGGCGGTAGGCGGGTCCGCCTCTGGGCGGGGAGAAGCGCGGGGTGGCGAGCCGAGGTCCCCGGCGCTCGAGGGTTCCGGCGAGCGTGCGGGATGAGCGGATCCTTCGGCAGGGCGGCGGCGACTCTGCTGCGCTGGGGGCGCGGCGCGGGCGGCGGCGGCGGCCTGCGGGGCCCGGGCGTGCGAGCGGCGGGCTCGGTCGGCGGCTCGGCCGAGCAGCTGGACGCGCTGGTGAAGAAGGACAAGGTGGTGGTCTTCCTCAAGGGCACGCCGGAGCAGCCCCAGTGCGGCTTCAGCAACGCGGTGGTACAGATCCTGCGGCTGCACGGCGTCAGCGACTACGCGGCCTACAACGTGCTGGACGACCCCCAGCTCCGGCAAGGTCAGGGCCCGCGGAGTGCGGGGGCGACAGGCCGAGGCCACTCTGGCGGGACCGGGGGTCTATCTGGAGGTTCAAGCGGTGTTAGGGCTCCGAGTCCTACTGCATTGGAGGGTCTGAGGTCGGGGCGTGACTGATTTGATCTGGATCTGAGGAGCTGGGGCTCCGATACTCTTGCCAGTTTGGACAGTAGAGTAAGTTCTAGCGGCTCATGGATCCTCACGCCGAACTGAAATAGACGTTTCTGGGCGAGTTCTCTCGGGCTAGTGGCCAGCAGCCTGACCCTCCACTCTGCAGGGCTGAGGATTGGTGCAAAGAGAGGTACCAGAGGTAGGCACTTTTGGGGACACGTTGAAGGGGGTGGCCTGTCTCGTGGGTAAGGAGTTGGTGCTGTGGGTGGTGGAGCCGAGGTGGCCGTTGTCCGAGGCTGGTGAGGTCAGAGGCTGGCCTCTCCTGCTTCAAGGCTCAGGATTTCAAGGACCACCCTCTGTCGTTGCTACAAGGAGGGAGTTGAGACAGCTTTTGGACTGGTTTGAGTAGGGATCTGGTGGTGCAGAATAAGGCATGAGTTCAAGGTCATGGGAGAATTTGTGGCGCTAGGGTTGGGAGAGATTTGTGGGAAGAGGGGCAAAAAATGATTCCTGGGCCTTAGGTAACTCAGGCGTGGAGCTCAAGGAGCTAGGGGCCAGTCACTACCTGTTGCTTTTCACTGGCCCAGGGGAGTCTGTCCCGGCCCTGACTGCTAATGAGAATCGTTTAGTCTGAGCACAGTGCTGGGAACCTCCTATGCCTGTCTCCCTGGGTCTGCTCCTTGGTTAGGCTTGGTTGGAGTTGGTGGAGAAATGAGGCTGTGCCTGTACCTCCTGGAGAGGTACCTCTGGCTTAGGTACCCTGCGTTCCAGTTAGCGATGTGTACTAAAAAGAATTTTAAAGTCCTAGTTTCTTTGTTATTTTTCGTGTGAAATTCTACATTTCGTTATTCTACGTTTAGGACTGTTACTGTGCATTTGAAATGATCAGTCATTCCTACATTGATGAGACAGACTGGCGTCGAGGAAAGGCTTTGGGTTAGAACTCTTCTGTGGCCAGTCAGCTGTGCTACGTTTCGAGTGTCACATAAGTGCATTTTCCTTTTCGGTAATATGAGGATAATAAAATCAAACTTGGGAAAGTTTTTGTAAGGAAAAAAGAGAAAGTAAAATTTTTAAAAGTGCCTATCCTCTCATCTGGCACACAAAAGGCACCTGCTAGATTAGCTATTTTATTATTAGCCCTTTATGTTTTTCAAAGTATTTTTCCCCACATGCCCTAATCCCTACAAGACTCTTGGATTTGGTGAGTGGAAACGAGGCGGAGTAGAGGGCAGGCTCACATTACCAGGTGTATGTACCTTACCACGTATTATGCTCTCGATCCTTTTGTTTTTCTGGTCTACTAGAATGCCACTAGTTGCTAGGCTCTGGGTTTTTTCACATACGAGGCATTAACAGTTTTCATCCAGCAGCATCTTCTCTGCTTAAAAGATAAGGTAGGAAAAACTATTCTGTAATCATTCATCTGGGACCTTGCCATAGGTCCCCTGCAAATTGACAGTATGGCTGTTGGTAAAAGTTGTGTCATTGATATCTTGCTTAGTATAAAGTGTTGAAGGTCTTCAATTTATGAATTTATGTTCTTCTGTTTTAATGTAACCAGAGATGGGATATCCTGGCTAATAAACTGAAAGGAGGAACAGAAATAAGAATGTTTACTGATAGCACTGTGTGTCTGTCTTCCAACATGTATGTACCTCTGGCTCCTGATCTGCTGTTCTTAAGTGTTCAAACAACAGCAACAATAATTTAATCAAATTTCTCGATCAAATTGTTATTTTGTTTAATAAATGTGTTGCATACGTATAGAACATAATATACACCTGTTTAATTGCTTAGAAAAGTGAACAGTATAAGTATTCACCTTCAGTTGGGCAGAGTGGGGTAAGCATGTTCTTCCCACAGTGGAGGTTAGTTTGGCCAGAGTAAGACTTTAAAATACTAGGAGAACTTGTCATCTCTTTACTCTCTACACCTCTGAGTTTACTGAGAGAGACTGACAGGCTGCATGATGGTCACTTTTGCCAGCCAAAGATATGTGTGTTCACCTTTCCCAGACCCAAGGTCACCTCAGGGGCTCCTGCAAATGGGCCTTTTCTGTTTTCTTGTGCAGAGAAGGCTGAGCTCTACGAACGGCCCAAGCCAGAAGGAGATGCTGTCTCCATGTCTGGGCCTGGGCCCAGTGACTGTGATGAAGAGAAGTGTCAGCCTGTGGCCCAAGGAACAAAGGTGACTGTGAGGCAGCATTGTGGTGGTTGTCTGGAGTACACACCGAAGACAGCCACAAAGGAATCAGGTCCCAGCAGGCAGATGTCACCATATCTTAATTCTGGTATTAACAGACTGGCCTTGATTGTTAGTTGTAAAAATAATGTGCTAATTGAAGAAACTTGGAAACACCGAAAATATAAAGAAACCAAAAATCATCTGTCATTCTGTATAAACCATTATTAACATTTGGACCCAGTTTCTAACTTTTTGTTATTGTTGTTGCATTTAAAAACACAATTGAGATTATGCGTGTCTGGACTTAGGAATTTGGCCCTCTTGAGAGCAGGGAATATGTCTTATGCCACTGCCTGGGTGCTGAGCAAGGTTTCAGTAAGTGTTTTAATGAATAAATACATGCTGCTTTTATTTATCATATCATAAACTCTCTTCCATGCTCTAAAAACATAAATCCTCTTAAATTTCTGCCTATTCAGATCACCATTGTATTTCTTGCATTGGGAGCAGAGTCTGTTGAATGAATAATCGTTATCCTATTGTTGAGTTTTTTCTAAGCATTTGCAAATACGTTCAGCTTTTCCAGTATCAGAATTTAAGGCAATACGAAAAAACTTATGATATTGGTGAACTTTAAAAGTTGGATAACAAGTCGTGTGTGTGTGTGTGTGTGTGTGTGTGTGTGTGTGTGTGTGTGTGTGTGTGTTGTAGATGAGAGTATAAAATGCTACCAACACTTTGGAGGGATAATTGTCAAGTGAAGCAGACCCAGCTGCTTCACCCCTGGGTATATAGTGTAGAGCGGGAGTTGAGGCAAACTTCCTTTGTAAAGGGCCACTGAGTAAATACTTCGGTCTTGTGGACCATGTGGTGTCTGTCACAAGTATTCAACTCTGCTCTTGCAGCACGAAAGTGGTCAGGGATAATACAGAAATGAATAAGCGTGGCTCAGTTCCAGTAAAACTTTATTTATAAAAACAGAAAGTGGATCAGATTTGGCGGATGGCTGTAGTTTGCTACCCCTTGGTCTAGAGAGACGGACCCCTGCATGTGAGTTAGGAGGCTTATGTGAGGATGTTCAGTGCATCATTGCTTGTAATAACGAAATATTGACAAGAGGAGATCTTGGTCTATTAGTAGCAGACTGCATAACAGACTATAGTTTAGTCATGTAATGGAAAACTAAATTGTAGTTAAAATGAACTAGGTCTCGATATATTTATACGACTACATTTAAAAAAAATAAAATGTTTAATCAAAAAGTAAGTTGCCAAAAGGCGATTATGGCATAATGCCATTCGTGTGTCTGTGTCAAAGATGTGGAACAGCTCCATTGCTGATCCGTGCGTGCAAGTGAGCTCATGGGCAGCAGCGACAGAGGCCAGCCACAGGCCAGAGGCCACCTCTGGTGGTCCAGAACCTGGCCTTTGGACTCTGGGAAACCTGGATATAGATCTTGGCTCCACCGTAGGCTAGCACTGTGACTTTGGTTATTTAACCTCTCTGAGCCTTAGTTTCTTTATCTGTAAAATAGGGATAATTATACCTATAGGATTTTTGTAAAGATCAAATGAGATTATGGATGTAAAACACTTAAAAAGTATGAAACTCAATACCCCTGAGCTCAATAAGTGGGTACTCTTATACTGCATGGCATACTTAATTGGTGTTTTTCCTGCATTCTTTCTCTGCTGCACGTAGTTCTCAGAAAAGCATTACCGAGAAGGGCAGGGCAGGGTGGAGAACACCGACGTCGAGGGAACCGAATATCCACGTTGTACCTGGCGCTGTGTGAGCTTAATTCATTTCACCAATTATATCTCATTTCCTCTTCGTAATAAATCTGTAAAGCCTGGAGTTATTCCTGTTGTGCAGATGAGGAAACCGGGGCTGAGCGAGCAGCAGATGAGCTGGGGCTCCATGTCCCTGCTGGCAGCCCGCGGCCCTCTGTTCCCTAAGCCAGTGCCTCGCTCACTCTGCCCCTGTGCTTTGCCTTTCCTCTATTGAGAGTCTACTGCTCCAATGCTTTCAGCTCAGGTCGTTTCAGGTAATCCTAGCGTCATTCTCTCAGGGGAGAAGAAATATGTGACTCCGGGAGGAGGTGATGTGACTGCCCGAGGTCACTCACTGAGCCTAGTAAGTGGCAGAGGTGGAATTAATCTGCACTAGACTCTGAAGCTCTTATAGTGAAGAGCAACCAAGAAAAACAGAGAACAGTAATTACGGTGTTCTTACAATACGTTGTCCAAACCAGGAGTGAAGTCTAACGTTCTGCAATGTGATGGATTTTGAAAAGTACTTTTTGAAAGTTCTGGAAGAGAATTTTGAGGTACATTTTCTGCACTCTGGCTCGTTACTTGGAATCTTAAACATTTCGGTGAGGCATTGGGTATGTGTGGAACTGGTTTTGTAAGACCACCTGCTAACCCCTAGTCCCTGGTGTTATCCTGTTCTAGAACTGTGCAGCCTACATTTTCCATCCCAAATCGAGTCACTGTCTGTCATGTATAAAATGTGATTGTCAGTAAAATTCATTCTTGGGTATAATTTCTAATTTCTCTGGGTTTCTCTCTGATTCGGAGTAATTCCAAGTGACATTGTAAGAACTATCACTGGATATTGCAGTTTTTGAAAATTAAAATGTGAGAGAAATGAATGAATGAATGAATGAATGAATTAACGGATTAAGAAATTAATTAATTAACAAATTAACACATTAAAGAATTGTGAATCAGAGGGATTCATTTAAATTTTCAACTTATGAACAGTGGTTTTTTATTATTGTAAGTTTTTCACTTCACTCTATAGGAGTCAGTTAGATATTTCCTTAAATATTTAAACTTGTAATCAGACTTTTAAAACATGGAAAATTGCATACTTTTTAAGAAAGATGCCAAGCCTTGCCTTGACATCAGCTGTTTTGTCACACTTGTTAATCTAAAAATTAAAGAAACAGGTAAGTGGAGTTTTGATAAACTATCAGCTGGCAGGCACCTGGGCCACTGTCATGAGGCCATCATGTGCTCTGAGTTAGGGTTCCTTAGAGCTCTTGAGTTGGAAGTTATTCGGCAAGACAGCCACAGTCGTGGGGTTTGGAAGGAGTTAGTCTCCCTCGAGCTTGGCTGCATGTGTTGGATGCTCAGGGTGGTCGGAAAGCCCACACGTTTTGGTAATATTGGTGGTGTAGTTTTATTCTGGTGTTTTGCCCTGACTTCCCTTATAGTCAGGAGACATATGGTCTGTAGCATCGTAAAGTTTAATGAGTGAGACAAGCCTAATGCTTTGACCAAGGGTGGCACGGTAAAAATGATTGATGAAAGCATATCATTCTTTTACTCAGCAAAGATTTTATTTTTAAAAAATTGTACTTTTTAGGATTAAACGTGTGATTTTGGGCAGCCCTCAGACGACCAATTTATTTTTATTTTTGGTGTGTTTTAAAAATTGTAGGCACTCACCAAAAGATCAGTAGATATTTAATGTCATGGAAAGCTTATTAGCTTTATTAAGCTCTATTATAATCAGAAAAAAACATGTAATGTCATGTACACAAATGGTTCATGTATATAAATGTAAAAGATATTTAAGAAAGTTTGGAAGAAATAAAAGAAGTTCATATTTACTTTAAACATTTCTTAATTCTCACCTACCCTCAGTCATCATAAAAGTAAAAAAAGATTTGTAACTGGCATCATCGTAAAATAAGTTCTGAGAGACTGTATTTGAGTATAGAGTTTACAAAGAACAAAAACATATAACTTGTATGCTAAGTCGTCATCTATATAGCAACAAACATCAGAGTGATGAAAAGCTTAAATTCATCAGGGTGTTCTTCTAGTATATATAGGTAAAGGCCCCAAGAGTGACTTAGAAGTGTGCTTTTCTGGTCTGTAACGTACCAGCATGGTGACCGTATTTAACAGTACTGCATACTGGGAAGTTGCTTAGAGAGTAGATCTTAAAAGTTCCCATCACAAGAAACCGATTTTGTAAGTATGTATGCTGATGAATTTATTGTGGTGATTTTGCAATATATACAAATATCAAATCATTGTTGTACACCCGAAACTAATATAACATTAGATGTCAATGATACCTCAATAAAAAAAAAGTTCGGAAAAAAAAAAAAGTGTGTTTTTTGGGACCTATAACGTTGTGACCATTTCTTCATACGTGAAATCTGCAGAAGAAAGATAACGTCACGCCCAGCAAGCGTGGGTGGCTTCTCCAGTGCTGTCGTTTAGAGCAGAGTCACTGTTTTTTAGAAGGCAATGACTTTTAAAAGAAAAAAACAGGGGCTGTTATTCGTGATAGAACTCAAATTGGTCATTTTATTGGGAAAATAAATGTTTAATAATAAATGATCGGATATCAAGAACCAGTTCTTATATTTTTAGTTTATTTACATAAAAATTACCACTTGACCAATTTTTTTATTTATGTAATACTGTATTTTGTTTGAAGAATCTGTTGACTTTTCTGTTTTGTTTATTTTGTGCTCATTTTGGCCAATTAAAAATATCTAACTATATAACTTTTAAAATACCACATAAAACTATAGTTATTAATTACTACAAGGCATGCTTTTGATCGTCTTCTGTTTTAACATAACCAACAGAGACATTTATTGTCTGGATATGTTTTAAGAATTTCACGTCAATATACGCGTAGAATGGTGAGGATGAATACTAGAACACAATAACCTTTTATGTCTTAAGATTGAAACTGCATTTCTTTCTTACTATTTTGTTGTAACCTCGTGGTTTGGAACAGAACAGAATAATCGCATGGCTGCACTGTCACAGAATGTGCATCATCTGTGAAAGCCATCTACACACAGGAGTGATTGCATGCATACTAGATACTTCTGTCTGCTGTGAGCTCTTGAGAGCAGGGTATGGGTGTCCCTCACCCCGTGGCCCTGTGCCTGGGGCCTCTCCTTCTCCTCAGTCAGTCCCTGTGAGGTCTGTGCCAAGCCAGATCACCCGCCCCGTGGAGAGAGGGGCTGAGTAGGGTCAGGGCCGCAGGCTGTAGTCCCAGGAAAGGGATTTGTCTCTGGGCGAAAGAGTTAGCAAAGATAAAATAAGTGACTCAAGTCTTGAGGGTAAGTAACTGGTGGCATTCTCTAAGCTAGACGGACAGGCATTATGTATGGGTGGCCCCCTTTGTCAGTGAGTCACCGGATGGACCTGTGTTAAGTAGTCCACTTAGAGATGAAGATGTGGTATTTCTTTTAGGTTTTTTTTTTCCACTGAAAACATGGCTGGTAGATGTGTAGAGAATATGGCTCCGTGTAGTTCGTGTGACTTGACATTAACCAATCAAGTTCTCTGCCGATAATCCAATGTCGATCGAGTGTTCGGTGTTTGATGAGAGCCTTTTCTGCTTCTCACAAAAACTTAGTGAGATGAGGGTGGAAACAGGATGGGCAGTTAAGTAATAACTTGTCTGAGGCCTCACTGTAATTGGAAGAGTTCGGGTCGAAACGGTCTGTTCGGCTCTGAAGCCTGTGCTCTTTGCAGTGAACGCGTTGTCCCCTGCGCTGGGCGGAGCCAGGAAGGGATGCTGGGCGTCTTGCAGCGGTGTGTAGGAAACGCTCCGCCTGAGGCGTTCGGCTCTTTCCATTTCAATGACACATGACTGTTCTTTCCCCATAGGCATTAAAGACTATTCCAACTGGCCCACCATCCCGCAGGTGTACCTCAACGGCGAGTTCGTGGGGGGCTGTGACATTCTTCTGCAGATGCACCAGAACGGGGACCTGGTAGAAGAACTGAAAAAGCTGGGGATCCGCTCCGCCCTTCTAGACGAAACGAAAGACCAGGACTCAAAGTGAGGGCGGTCGGGTCCCCCCGAGCAGAGGCCGCGCCGTCGGGAGAGGAAGCCGCTGGGGTCGGACACTCACTGCCAGGGAAGCCTTACCGATCTGGTTTTCACTATTCAGACAGCTGCTTGCACGGTTCGTCCCGTTCGTAAGCAGTCGGGTGACTTCGGTATGTCTGGTGTTCGGGCTGAGAATCTTCTGTCGTGAACTTAGTTGTAACCACTGCACTGTCATGATTCAGTGTTGTATTATGATATTGCTGTAAACAAAATTTGTTCTTACATTGTCATTTGCTCTTTGCCTGATTCAAGAGTAAAACTAGGAGCTTCCGAATCAGAGTTATTACTCATGAGTCCTCTGCCAACGTGTCGGTCTGCAAATGTATACCCCCCTCAAGTTT
>NW_011889433.1:35671-38331 GCF_000151845.1 Pteropus vampyrus | reverse complement strand
CCATTTCAATGACACATGACTGTTCTTTCCCCATAGGCATTAAAGACTATTCCAACTGGCCCACCATCCCGCAGGTGTACCTCAACGGCGAGTTCGTGGGGGGCTGTGACATTCTTCTGCAGATGCACCAGAACGGGGACCTGGTAGAAGAACTGAAAAAGCTGGGGATCCGCTCCGCCCTTCTAGACGAAACGAAAGACCAGGACTCAAAGTGAGGGCGGTCGGGTCCCCCCGAGCAGAGGCCGCGCCGTCGGGAGAGGAAGCCGCTGGGGTCGGACACTCACTGCCAGGGAAGCCTTACCGATCTGGTTTTCACTATTCAGACAGCTGCTTGCACGATTCGTCCCGTTCGTAAGCAGTCGGGTGACTTCGGTATGTCTGGTGTTCGGGCTAAGAATCTTCTGTCGTGAACTTAGTTGTAACCACTGCACTGTCGTGATTCAGTGTTGTATTATGATATTGCTGTAAACAAAATTTGTTCTTACATTGTCATTTGCTCTTTGCCTGATTCAAGAGTAAAACTAGGAGCTTCCGAATCAGAGTTATTACTCATGAGTCCTCTGCCAACGTGTCGGTCTGCAAATGTATACCCCCCTCAAGTTTTTTGTAACTTGTTCTGTTAAGAAAAATGATGGACAAGGAAGAAAATGTGTGATAACCAGAGTGTTGTTTTTTAAAAAATAAACTGCCAGGGATTCCACGTGTGAGTTGTTCATTCTGAAGAGCAGTAAGTCTGCGTCTGCATCTCTTCTCGCTGCTGTAACAGAACCGCAGACGGGGTGGCTTATAACAACAGAGAGTTATTTCTCACGGTCCTGGAGGCTGGAAGTCCAGGGTCAAGGTGCTGGCAAGTTAGGTGTCTGGGGAGGGCCCACTCCTGGTTCGCTGACAGCCACCTCCTCACTGTGTCCTCACCAGAAGCTCTCTGGGATCCCTTTTATTAGGGCACTCATCCCCTTCATGAAGCCTCCGCCCTCCTGACCCAGTCACCCCAGTCACCCCAAAGGCCCCGCCTCCTCACACCACCACTTTGATGTCAACATGGGAATCTCGGGGGACACAGACATCGGTCTGTGGTCTGTAAGGATTTTCAGTTCCTGTGACCTTTCGCTTTTGGGGATCCGGAGTGATTCTCACTCTTCTGTTAAAATTGCTCTCAAGCTGCGCTTTCGCTTCTGGAGGGGAGGTAAGTGCTGTGCTGAGTGGTGGCGAAAGTCCAGTTGGAGGCTCGTGCAGACCCGCGAGGAGTGAGCTGGGCGAGGCCTGCCGGCCTGAAAACCTGCGCTTGGCAAGCTGTGCTGGGGTTAAACAGGGCGACGTCGTTGGCAGTCCTCCGAAGAATGGCATCGAATGAGTCCTTTATTTCTTTAAAAATAAGGCCTTTATAGAAAAGGGAACGTTCGACATTATAGCAGAGGTTCTTCCCATACTGCGTGTTGTTGTCTAAGGCCCGCAGGGCCTCTCCTCACTGAGGTGACCTGGGGGCGAGCTTTACGGGGGGTCACGTGTGCCTCCGGACACCTTCCTCTATCTCTGGAGCCCTAAACGTGGCATCTAGAATTGCATCTTCACCGTGGCAGAGGTAGGAAAGAGGATGAATTTTTCAATGAAAAGGGCAAAAATGATAAGAAAAGGTCAGCTCATTTCCCCAGAGCTGTCCAGGGGCCTGTTTGTGCGTCTTCGTCTGCTCGAGTGCCTCTTGGAAAAGCTCTGAAGAACTGAGTTAGTGAGATAAGGATCCACATGCAGATCCTTTGCAGCTAGCCAGCTTGCCGCTCCTGTCACCACCCCTCCCCCAGAGGTCAGCTCCTCTGGGGACAGCGTTCACAGCTTCAGGGAACAGAAAACAGATTATTCTCACCAAAAGGTTTTCTTACTACATAGCTTGCACACAACAGCCCATCAGTACCTCTGGGTCTGCTGTGAGCTGGGAGCTTGACCTCGGGGAGGTTAGAGCTCGTCCACAGAACCGTGTCGTTTCACACATGAAAGGGAGGACACCGAGAGCCCATATGCTCAAGGTCTTGCTTGTGCGCTGGCACAGGGTGGCCACACCAAGGTTGCGACCTTGTCCTTTGCAAAAAATACCATTGACAGATCACCTGCTACTGTCCTTGCATGAATACCGGCCGCGGGGCACACACACGCGGGGCGGGGTGTTGTCCCTCCCCTGCACATCTGGTACCTACCTCTCCGTCATTTGCTTCCATTGGTTTTTCCTTAGAGCGGCCTATATACCCTTAGGGTTCATCTCAAAAGTGAAATGAGAAACTTAATAGCAGGGAGACATCAGCATAAGAATCCTCCCTAGGGTATCAGGATGAGGGCAGAGCTGCCCAGCAAGCGAATAATTTGACTCAGAGGCTGATGACACATAGATCCTATCAGTCACCAGAGAGCTTAAAAGTTTAAGGGATCACTGGGCTCTGTAAGAAGTGGAAATGTTCCTTCCAGAAGTTGATTAATACTTTTTGTTCATACACTTAGCAAGTTTTCGCCAACTGGAAAATCGAAGATGCTGTCTGCTGTCATTCTGAGTAATTTTAACGATCTGCATAATTAGAATTCACTGTGCCGACGAGGGCTGTGACACCAAAGGTACTTGTACAAACAGCAGTATTGCACGCCATCTGCTTAAAAACTCAGGGTCCGCCCCACAG
>NW_011889433.1:29530-34776 GCF_000151845.1 Pteropus vampyrus | reverse complement strand
TACCTCTCCGTCATTTGCTTCCATTGGTTTTTCCTTAGAGCGGCCTATATACCCTTAGGGTTCATCTCAAAAGTGAAATGAGAAACTTAATAGCAGGGAGACATCAGCATAAGAATCCTCCCTAGGGTATCAGGATGAGGGCAGAGCTGCCCAGCAAGCGAATAATTTGACTCAGAGGCTGATGACACATAGATCCTATCAGTCACCAGAGAGCTTAAAAGTTTAAGGGATCACTGGGCTCTGTAAGAAGTGGAAATGTTCCTTCCAGAAGTTGATTAATACTTTTTGTTCATACACTTACTTAGCAAGTTTTCGCCAACTGGAAAATCGAAGATGCTGTCTGCTGTCATTCTGAGTAATTTTAATGATCTGCATAATTAGAATTCACTGTGCCGACGAGGGCTGTGACACCAAAGGTACTTGTACAAACAGCAGTATTGCACGCCATCTGCTTAAAAACTCAGGGTCCGCCCCACAGCTTCCCAGTACGGGACACTGCGATTTATTGGATCTTTGTCTCAACTTCAAAGTGTGGTGTTATTAGATCTTTTAGAAATAGCCAAAGTCGTTTTGGGAGATTAAACATTTGTGTGATTCCAGGTAGTTTTTTTGTTTTTTTCATAAGTGGTAGTTACATAAATGTCATTACACTTCATATAAGCTATGAACTGTGGAGATATTTTGGGACAGAAGTAACTTTCACGAAGTCTCGGGTTTATTATTATTGGCCCTTTTGAATTGTGTAGAATCTGAAACATCAAGCTTTCCTATAATTATTAAAGCCGCAACAGCAAGCTTGGGAGAATTCTTGTAAATGTGTTAAATAGTTTCTTTAGATATTTAGAGATTAAATTGTAACCTGAGAAGCCGGTTCCCTTGTTATTTGTGACAGGGGAGATTGTGCTAAGGGGTCAGAGGAATGACCTTTTGTTGGCAAGGTTTCGTCGAAGTAAATTTAAACCAGAGGTGAGTGAGCTTCCAAGTTTGTTTCTGAGAGTCACTGGCAGGAAGAAATAAATTGGGGTGGGTGGTCACACAAAAAGTAGCCGATTTGACAGATTAAAAAAAATAGATTTCACATTTCACTTAAGAATTGTTCAGGAAATCTAAAAAAGTAGCTGTAAGTGATACCTAAGAACTCTGTGGTAGCTCGTTTGAAGGCGAGCGGAGGGGTGGTGGGAGACACGCCGGTGTGAAGCCCAGAGTCAAAGACGTGCGGTGACCGAGGGGGACTTGTGGGAAGTCGTGTCCCCTCTTGTTTCCGGAGAGTGGCACACTGGAGGTCGTCAGCTGCATTCGTGGTCTCAGTCGTGGGCCAAGTGCACTTGACCTGGGAGCAGGTCTGACCGGACTCTAAGGCGGTAGGTACCAGAGAACGGGCTCCTGGCTTCGAAGGCCTCAGTCCAGCCTCGGCCAGAGTGGCCGCCGCAAACGCCTCGCTGGCCGCCTCACCGCCCTGCCCTCCCTCAGCGCTCTCTCGGTCAGTCACACCAGGTTGCAATTGCCTTCTCCGGGCTTCACTCAGGGACCCCCTGTGGCTATCGTATGGAGTGCCCCGCCCCCCCAAAATAAGTGAGAAATGAGTGAGTTCCCTTTCTTCATTCCTTTTGGGCTAGTCGCAGGAAGCGTTAGGTTCTAACAGTTTACCATCAGAAGCACGGAGCAGTAGCTGAGAGCTTGGACTTGGGTCAGACTTCCTGGATTGCCACCCCGAAACTGTGACTGACCTCAGACAAGTTAATAACCTCCTTTCCTGCTCTACTGAAAAAAAGTAGCAAATGTCACCTCTGTCAGGCTTCTTATGAGGCTCAGATGCGAGTCCCCATCAGCAGACCGGATTTCAACCGGCCTGTATTGTCTTGTTACTCACCACACAGTTCTCAGGCTTCTGGGAGTTGGTCGCCCTCAGAGCAGTATCATCTTTGAGAGTAAATGACAAGATTTAATAATTGTGATGATCTCAGTGGAGTCAGTTGCTCCTGGGGACAGGACGCCTCAGAAGTCCCTGGAAATTACTTTCCCAAGATTACAGTTAGACTTACTGCCACTGAGTTCAATTTAAAAAAAATATATATTACTTCTGTTTCAGCCAGTGGGAAGTCTTTACTGAACCGGTAGGTTAGGCTTGAAAGAACACAGTTGAACCTTGGGTTAATTCTCATTTATCAGCAGCAAGGATTGCGATCCTGGGACCTAATTAACAAATTTCACAGGGATACATTTGGCAAGGGGGAAAAAAAAAAAGTGTCACCCGGTTCGCAGAAGGTTAGGTGACAAAATATGGAAAGAATTTCCTATTATTGGGGTGTCTGTCATCAGTCCTGAGCAGGCCACGAGTCCGTGCCTGGAGCTATACTTCGACGGGCCACTTCCTGCTCTGGGCTCCGCCGGGCCTCCATCTCCCTAGAATGCTTCTTGGGCGAGCAGAGCACTGTTAGAGATGACAGTCAGGATGGCATCAAGCTACTACAGTTTTAGTGGACTTTCTAAAGATGGTGTGGTAGGTCGAATTAATGGCTCCCAAAGGTATCCATGTCCTGATCCCCACAACTTGTGAATATAGAGGGACCCCTCTGTCCAAAGGGTGTGGGGGCGGTTGTAGATGGAGCCTGAACATGGAGCTTGGTGTCTACACTCAGGCCTCAGTGGCTGCTGGATGGATTGCCCGCAGCTTCCTGGCAGATGGTACCTATCTCTGTCTCATCCAGGATCTTCCAGTCGGGCTCTGCATGGGACAAGATGACCATCAGTGGCATGGTGTGGCGGCTGCCCGACCTCTCAGGCCCCACCAGGGAGGGCTGCCCCAGGCAAGGGTGGGCACTCTGGGCGCAGACAGCAGCCTGCAGTCAGGCCAAGGACGGAGGGGTCCTGTTGGCGATTGGCATGCAGACCGTGAGGGTAGAGGGGCACAGGAGAGGCAGGGGTGAAGCGGGGAGTAATGGGACTGGAGCCAGGAGGGGTCGCAGGAGCCTTCATGCCGTGCTTGGCTGTCAACTTCTCACTGAGAACAGAGGGGAGCCCCGGGGAGTGCGGGGTAGAGGATCCAGTGTGACCTGGGAAAGCTCACCTGGGAATCAGCACAGCCACTCTATAGGCCGAGAACACGGGAAACTGAGACAGGCACGTGTGATGAGCCCCGCCCCGCCCCCCACCCACACCCCCACCCACACCCTGTCATCCTGTGCTGCGGGCCCTTACCCACTGTCCTGCCGCGGCTCCACCTGGGCCCCTCCAGGTGTCCGGCACACCTCGGGGCCTTCAGGGACCTGCCTCAGCTTCCCTTCTGACTGCCATGGATCCTTTGGTTCTGTGTGGGTTCCGCTCCCCAAGGAAGCAGACGTGCTCCCTGTAGCTGCTTGGTTTTGATTCCTCTTACCGTTTCTGGGGAGGGTACTTGGAGGAACTGAGCTCACTTTGACTCTAATACCAGCTGAAGGACCCGTGGAGGATGGAGTCGCTGGCTCCGAGCACTCTGGGTTGAGCCGCGGGCTTCCTCTTTGCCCTGCCCAGGCGTGCATGCTTCTGGTGCTACTGGGTCAAGAAGAAGCCTCTCCACTAGTGACAGCTTCCCAGGGGCTCCAGGAGGGGCATGGATGGCACAGGACTGGCCCTGGGACCCATGTGCAGATGAGGCCAGCCTCAGCGTGTGCATTGCGGGGCTCTGCAGGCTGACCTTGGGGCTGGAGCACAGACTTGGTGCTGACCACACAAACCGGTCTCTCTTCATGCCTCCCACAAACCAGCACAGTGTGGGCCTGTGTGCGGTGATCGGCCACCTTCCTCTGGAAGTAAAAACGGAAAGCTTTGAGCTCGGCACATGCGAGCGTGCAGTGAGGGCTCGGGGTACTCAAACCCTACGCATTTGGACCATCCTGCCTGACGAGTGTTCTGTGTGCCTCAGGCCCGGGTCACACTGTCAGTTTGCCCTCTGGGGAGCTGAAGACTGAATGGCTAAGTAATATGACCAACCCCCAATAAAAACCCTGGACACCAAGGCTTGGGGTGAGCTCCCATGGTTGGTGACACTGGGCACGTGTTGTCACTTCGTGGCTGGGAGAATTCAGCGCTGCCTCTGTGGCTCCGCTGGGGAGTGCCACCGGGAGCTCCACCTGGCCTCCGGATTCCGCCCTGTGCATTTTTTACCTTTGATTTAAAAAACCTGTCTCCCTTCATGATAAACCATGCAACAGCTTTTCTGAGGCCTGTGAATCCTTCCAAGGTGGTCTTGGGGACCCTACCATAGGGAGAGGATCTCCACGTGGCTGGGCTTGGAGACCCAACTCTTCCTCTAAGAGTGACCATTTCTCATTAACATTTGACAAGCCCACCAGGACCAGGCCGACGTCGTGACCCAGGGACTCGTGGCCCCTCCTGCGATGCCCTCTAGTGTGGTGGGTCAAGGCCGGAACATGTAGGCAAAGGCTTTTCCAAGGTCTCAGGAATGAGCACAGGGAGTCATACACAGCAGACACTGGCCGACAGGATACAGCCTGCACACCTGGGCTAGCTCACAGCAGAGCCTTCCTTCTTGTCCGCACCCCCGTCAGCCTTGTCCCCAGAAGTCTGCACATGAGTGTACACTTTCCCGAGCGAAACAGTTCAAAGACCCCTTTTTTACCCCCCTGGAGCGAATTCCCAATCTGGGATTCCCGTTTGGGGTCCAGCCTCCCTCTGGCACTGAGCTAGACCTCTGACCCCTGAGCTAGACCTCTGACCCCTGAGCTAGACCTCTGACCCCTGTGCCACGTGGCCTCCTCATCCGTTACCCACATGCTAAAGGGCCCTGCGGGGGGATCATGTGGTAGAGACACAGCGAGTCGCTCTTCTTCTGAGTTTTCATCTATTCACCTAATTGTTTGCACTGGAAGCCTTTACTCAAGCGTTCACGTTCACCGAGGCTGGAAGAATCGGTGACTGGAGACAGTGCTTTAAAGCGTGGACTTGGGCCGAATTCACCTGAGAGCTGAGAACAAGTGAGCTGCGTGAGCTAGTACGACGCCAGCCGAATGGCATCACTGTTTTCAAATGTAAGGCGAGGCACCGTTTCCCACGTTTCCCAGTGAGAAGATGTTTTGAAAAGTTTTTGTAATTTAGATATAAAAGCTTCTATGGATGTAGACAGAACCCTCAGATGTGATAACTATACAGTACAACTGTCTTAAATGTATTTTAACATTAAGTTTTACCAATGAGAGTATTGAGGCACAGGGAAATCGAGTGAGTTGCCCAGGGACACACAGCTAAAA
>NW_011889433.1:17979-28485 GCF_000151845.1 Pteropus vampyrus | reverse complement strand
GAAGCCTGGCCCACACCGAACTCCGCCAAGCTGCTTCAGCTCTCTGAGCCTCAGCGTCCTCATCTGTAAAATAGGGATAATCACAGTACCTCCTGTCAAGGAATAAATCAGACACGGGTAATACTTAGCATGTTAATTTGCTTCTCTACGTGAGAAACCAACACCAGCAAAGACGAAGACAGGATCTACATGCGCGCGTGGGGAAAGGGAGAAGCCCAGGGCGCTCGGAGACGGCCAATTTTGTCCTCCTTTCCTGAGGTGAGATGCTGAGTGGCTGGCATTGCAAAGGGACCAGGCAGCGCATTCTGCCCTTGGCTTACAGGTGGGTCATCAAAGAAAGAAGTTCGGGCTGTTCATGGGTCTCCAAAACACTTGGGGGTTAACTCGGTCATATTCAAGACAGGCTGCGGCCACGTCTGTCTGCCGGGTTCCTGGAGAGCCCCTCCATCTCCCGTGGTACCAATTCCCTTAGTAGGAGCGCCCCTGTCCTTCCTCCCAGGGCAGCCACGAGGCTGGAAGAATAGGTGTGACGGTGTGCTGGAAAGCGGGCCGTGTCACGCATGTATTACATGCTACGACGGTTTGTCTTGTTGTCTGAACCCACCTTCCAACCCGTTGCTCAAAAGCGACGCCCTCTGCCTCCTTCTTCCAATCCAAACAGGCCCTGTCGGCCTCCTGCACCCCCATCATCGTGTCCCCCATCGCCTAACTCACCTGCCTGGCCATTCTCCACGCTCCGGAAACCACACACCTATAACTCACTGGATGAAACTCATCAGCGATTCCGTCGCCCAGATTCCCAGAACGCCCCTTGCAGTGACTTCTGGGCCCACAGGTTTTTTTTTTTATCTCTGTAAGAGGGGATAAGAGTAATAACACCTACGAAGGTACTGGCGAGTTTTAAATAAATAGTGCATGCTATCTGCGGTCCGAATGTTTGTGTGCCACTAAATGCGCATGTGACTCCCAGCACTTCTCACACACTTAGCTCCCAGCAACAGAGCAGAGCGTTTGTTCAATGGCCAGGAATGCTTCTGCTTAACCCGGGCCTGTCATTGGTATCGCCGTGTCAGGAGAATGGGGGAGAAGGAGTCCCCGATACCTTTGCTCAACGACCCCACCTGTCAGGTAGGGGTCTGGAAGTCTCATTCATTCATTCATTCATTCATTCATTCATTCATAAAAACCTTTCTGAATATATACCCCATGCCAGGTGCTGGGGATACCACAAAGCTAAACCAGGTCTGCCCGTGGCAGAGAGGTTCTAATCAGATCATCCCACTTACTGAAGGAAGGGTGGCTGTTTTATGAAAGGAGCGTACAGTGTGGGGCCGAGGTGACCTCCTGATGCTCCGCTGAGATCTGAAGGACACAGGGTGAGTGGAAAGGACTTTGGTACAAGGAGAAAGAGGAGGCCTGGACCCTGCAAGACCTTGAAGAGAGGGAAGCCCCCAGGGTACAGTGGGTGGGTGCTTCCTTCCAATTCTGGGTGCTCTGTGAGCAGACTTGTTTCACACCAGCAACACTAAGAGCAGCCCAAATCTTCCTTGACTGCGAGAGCTGAGGCGGGTCCCCATCCCTCACAGAGAGGGAAGGGGCATTGCACTGGAAGCAAGAAGACTGGAAGGGGCCTTCCGGCCAAACGCTGCTCTGGCCCATATTGTCCCAAAGCTATGGCAAGCCAAGAAGTAAGGGTCACGTAATGGAAGACCTTGTATTTCTCAGGTCTGACCTAGAGCCTCCATGAGATTTCCCCAGAGTGCCCTAACATATTTTCATGGTCCCAGGAAGGGCATTGGATGGAAGGCCAGCAAATGGGGAGTGCAGTTCTGGCTCTGTAGAGCCTACGGCCATTCCCTAGGAGTGAGTCAGCATCCAAGGGCAGGGGCCAGTCTGATTGGCTGTGTCTCCCATACTCAGTATAGTGCCAGGCATGCAAAGGGCTGGATGGTGTTTGTTGAAAGATCGTAGCCTAAAGACGAAGTTGGCAGGAGCCGACTAGGAAACCAGTCACCTGAGAAGGGATAGGTACATGGTCAGCGGTCCACCAAGGACCTAAAGTCCCTCTGCCTCTGTATGTAGTCAGAATTCTCGGTGAGGCTCTTGCCAAACACGCCACGTACAAAGAGCCACCTCCCCCTCACTCTATTCCTTTACCCTAATTTATTTTTCTTTGAAGCTTGCATTACCCCTCGAAAAATGTATGTATGTATTTTCTGTTCATCTATTTTCAAATTCATTGATTTTGTGTCTTGTTGTGTCCAGACTGCTTGAAACCCATCCAATGAGCTCCCGATTTTAGACAATATATTTTTCAGTTTTGAATGCTCTTTAATTTTTTTCCTAGATTCCAAATACTTGATTAAAATTCTCCATTTCATCTGTTGTACGTCGTTTCCTCTATTTTTAACGCACTAATTATAACTATTTTAAAATTCGTGTTGGCTAACTAAAAAATCTATATCATCTCTGGGTATGCTTCTATGGTCTTTTTTTTCTTTTGGTTGCGAGTGATGATTTCTCCCTCTTTTCAATAGCTCCTGATTTTCGTTTTGTGTTATATGCTAGCCATTCTATAGAAAAGGTCCGTAGAGGCTATGGATGGTGTTATTTTCTATCAGAGTCCTTGTCCCTCGGAGACTGAGCAGGGCTATGGCTGCTGTGCAGATGAGTCAGGCTCAGTCTACCTCTGGTTTACGCCTGGTTTCTGAGCTCAGCCTCAACAGACTTTAAGAACCTGGAGCATCTCTGTTTCTTCAACTCTCTGAACGGCTCCTCCCTCTCTGGAACTTAAGCTCATCTTGTCCTTTGCTGACTACACAGTTTCCCGCTGCCCTTAAAATAGAATTTTTGTGATTTTCCCATTTTTTTTTCCAGCTGTTGCAGCAGAAACACAGGTTTCCATGTGACCTGCTTATGTTCTATACAGCAGCGGAGTTGGGAGAATAATTTTTGTTGTTCATTGATGTTTTCTAAGCACCTAGGAGAATATTTGGCACATAGTAGGTGCTCAAAAAACCCTTGCTGAATCGAACCAAATTGTGTTTCAGTTTTAAGGCCTGTGAAGTTTCTTCATTCGACCTGAAACAACACAGAAGATAATTTTTTAAAAAATTTTCCCCAGGTATTTTAGTGTGCAAATGACAAATAAAATTGTACATATTATACAGCCTGATAATTTGATATACATGTACACCTAGTTACTTTTTCTAATGTGTGGTGAGGATGCTTAAGATTTACTCTCTTAGCAAATTTCAAGTGTACGAGACAATATTACTAACTTTAGTCACTGCGCTGTATATCAGACCCCACCCTGAACTTATTCTTCTAATGACTGAAAGTATTTGACACGTCTGAGGCCCGGTTTCCTCATCTGTAACATGGAGATAATACTGTCTACCTAAAAGGTTGTGGCAAGAATTTAAAGGGAGCGTGTACATAATGCACTTAGCATGGAGTTGTGCACACAGGAGGTTCCAAGGAAAAGGAGTACCCAGGCTGTCACTTAGGCTCCTCTGCTGTGCATTCAAGCTATCGGAGTGGCTTTCATTACCTTTAGTGGTGGCAATGGCGGTGGAGAAGGGTGAAGACTTGGAGAGATACTTAGGTAGAATTGAAGATGCTGGGATAAGGGAAAAGTGGAAGCCCAAAGCCTGGAAACTGGCATTTCCAGGGCCGGCCATGGGACTTCCAAGCCTCTGTCACCTAGGGCTTCCTGCACCGGATGAGAGAGACCACCGGTGGGGTAAAAACGTGCCAGCGATGCGTGGTTTCCCTTTGTGAGTGTGGTGTGGAGGTGGGGCGGGGAGCAAGTAAAGAGACGAAACCTCGGCATCTTTCTAAACTTGACGTGAGCCCCACCGAGCGTGTGGCCTGGAGAGCAGAGGCTCTCAGAGGGCTCTCAGGAATCACCCATCCGCTCCAGCCACGTGGGTGCCGCCCAGAGGCCCGGCCAGGCCGATCCCCGGGTTTCTAATGGCTGCTGGTGTGCAGCATGGATTTTAATCAGCACAGATGTTGCGGATTTAGATCCAGTAACTGGCCCACCATGCTGAGGTGCTCCAACCCCAGTAATACCCGATGGGGACGAGAGGAGGCTTAGGATTTGGGGTTCACGGCTTGGCTCCAGGTTTGGGATAACGAAGCTCCTTGCTGAATGTATGCAGGTCTTCTTGTGCATCGAACAGCCATGTGTGCGTGTGCGTGTGCGTGTGCGTGTGCGTGTGTGTGTGTGTGTGTACGTGTAATCATTTCAGTTGTGGGTTATTTATCCTTGAAGATCCTTTGTCATCTCTGAGGTCGGCTTTCTCAGCTCCAAAATGGGGTTAATAACAGCCTCTACCTTAGGCAGCTTCTGTGAAGGTGAAGCGAGATACCATAGGCAGAGCATCTCTCATCTTTCATGGTTTTTCCTTTTTTTCTTTTTCGATCTTTTCTCGGATATTCTTCCCAGCCTTCTTCTCCTAGTGAACTTTAGGATCATTTTGTCGACAGATTCTCTTTTTAACTTTTGCTCACCTACACAGATTCAAGGCAGTGAAAAATAGCCACAATTTCACTCTGTCCCCAGCCCTGTGAAACAGACTCCATTTGGCAGATGTGTCCTCTTCCACCTCTGAGAGCCACTGGTCCCTGACCTCACCCCTGCTGGCCCGGGCAGAGGCCGGAGCACTTCCTGGGGACTGGGGAGAATTTGCTCATCTCTCCATCGGCCTCACCTTGGCACTGGGCTTTCTGCTTCTCCTTTGGAAGTGCAGGGGCTGTGACCTTTTCTGTAAAAAGTAAATATTTTCAGCTTTGGCCACCTCTCTCTATCGCAACACCTCAGCCCTGCATTTGTGTGAAAGTATCACAGACAACATGTAAACGAATGGGCCTTGGCTGTGTATCAATTAAACTTTGTTTACAAAAACACATGGTGGGCTGGCTTTGGCCAAGCCTGGGGTAGTGGGGTGGATAAGAAGGCAGATTCTTGAGTCCCACTGCTGGGACATCCAGCCCAAGCTCTGGCACTTTTTATCTCTGTGCCTTAGGTCAGTGATTTAACCACTTTGTGGTTAAGTTCTTGTGCTGGTTCATTTCATGTGTCAGCTTGATGAGGCTGAGGGATGCTCAGAGAACCGCTAAAACTTTAATTCTGGGTGCGTCTATGAGGGTGTAAGAGGCGGACTGAGTAAAGCAGGCGGCCGTCCTCATCGCGGATGGACACCATGCCGTCCTTCGGCTGCCTGAGTTGAACAAAACGGCGGAGGAAGGCGAATTCACGCTCTCTGACTGTGACGGGGAGACCCCTCCCACACCCCTGACATCAGAGCCCCTTGTCTTGGGCTTTTAGACTCAGACTGGGTCTTACTCCCTTAGGCCTTTAGACTCAGAACGAATTCCATCACCGGCTTTCCTGGATCTCTAGCTCGCAGATGGCAGATCAGACTGTGGGACTTCTCAGCCTCCATAACCATGTGAGCCAGTTCCTGTAACAAATCTCCTATTTATTATCTGTGTATCTATGTATCTGTCTACCTATCATCTACCTACCTACCTATCTACCTACCTACCTACCTACTTACCTATTATCTACCTACCTACCTATTTACCTATCATTCATCCATCTATCTATCTATCTATCTATCTATCTATCTATCTATCCATCCATCCATCCATCCATCCATCCATCCATCCATCCATCCATCCTTGATTCTCTGGAGAACCCGGACTAATACTGTCCCCCAATATCCATCCCTGCTTTACATAGCAGGTGAGTTTTTAACTGGGTACACGGCAGTCCAGAATAAAGACTACATTCCCAGCTCTCTTCCAGCTATGTGTGGCCATGTGTCTGCATCCGGCCAATGGGATCTAAACCCAAATGCCATGTGTTAGCTTCTGGGGAGCTTCCTTCAGAGACAGTCCATCTCTCTTGTTTATTGAATCCCTTCTTTCATGGTTCCAGCACTGTGCTGCCAGTGTGGACCCTGAAGGTGAGGGCCACCCCCCAGAGACAGCAGTGAGGTGAGCTACTTGCCCTTCATGGAGCAGAGCCTCCACAGGTGTCCAGGTGACTGCTGGCCTGTCATGTGAGAGAAACACAATTGCCATTGTTAACTTGGGGTCTGAGTCACTCGTAGCTGAACCTAAGTTAACTAATGCCATCTTTGAGCCTCAGTCTCCTCTTTGTAGATTATGATAACAAAAGCACCTCCCTTGGGGTTTGTTTTGAGGACTTAATGTGTTAGCGCACGTTTTAAAATGCTTAGAAAAGTGCTTAGTGAACAGTAGGTGCTCAGTAAGTGTAATCGCACGATGACTGTGGATTAGGAGACTGGGGTTCATGGAGATTAAGTATGACAGGATTATATTCATCCGCTTTAAAAAGAAATACAATTAATGGCTTAAACGAGATAAACCTTTATTTTTCCCTCCTGTAAAAAAGTCCAGGGATCGTGTGTCAGGCACCTAAAGCTCTCTGAACCCCAGTGTTTGGGTGTAACCTTGCTCCTCAGGGTCCAAGGTGGCTGCCAAGGTCCCCGTTATCGCGTCCACTTCCCAAGGAAGAGGCAGGAAGGTAAACAAAAGCGTCATCACGTGTGTCAGCAGTTCTCCCTGCTGACAGTTAATTAAGGTCACTTTCGGGAGCCACTGAGATGCAATGGGCTGCTTATCTTGAAAGACTTGATGGTGGTCACAGTCAACATTCAGCCTACCTCTCGTTAACCTCTTGTGCTTACAGGCAAGGGATCTGGAGATTTGTTCTTTCAGACAGAGTAGCAGCTTCTACCGCAATGAATTGTAGTCAGAATCTGACTCTGGGACCCACCAATTCCAAAGCCCATTGTTCTAATCCACCGCCTCCCAGTTGCTTTTCACCTTGATTTGTCCTGTAAGCTCATTGTGGGAAGAACATGGGCTGAGATTCAAATCCGAGCTCTGCCACTTATCAACTTCACGATCATGAACAAGTCACTTGAGTTCTTTGTGCCTCATTGACAGGCAAAGGTCATACATGCTTCCCTCCGGACTGCTGTAGGGTTACATGAGGTGGTAGAGGTGGTAAATATCAGGAGCCTGAACTTGGGGGGCCACGCTTTGCTCCTTTTTGAGCACCTACTGTGTGCCTTGGATCCACTGGGCCTCCAGAGATAGAAAGACAAATAATGAAAAACAGATGTGAAATGCTAAGGGACATGCACATAGGAGTGATTATTTGGACATGATTACATTTGATTTTTCTCCCCACATTCCCTGCTACAGATGGGCAGCAAGCCCACTTGGCTTCCCCAGAGAGCTGACCTTCTGCAGACTTCTCCGTGGACCAGTGCCAAGGCCCGGGGCCAGTCACAGAGACCGGCTGGGAGTGGATGCAGGAGGGCAGGGGTGAGGCGGGATGAGGAGTCTCTTGGCAGCCCCAGCTGGCATCCCTTGCACACCGGGGCGAGGGTGAGGCCGGGGTGGGCTGAGCCTTGCACTGGCAATGACAGCGTGGGACCAGCCCATAGCGTCCCAGTGGCTCCTGTAAGCGACCTTCATTAGCTGGCAGGGAGAACTGCTTACACACACACTGACATTCGTCCAGGCAGGTGCAAAGGCAAGAGGCTTTCCTCTTTGCTCAGGGTTTAGTATCTCTCTCCTGAGTACAGGATCCAAACCCTGGAGACAGGAAAGCATGGGTCCCAGGTTCCCTGACACTTAGACTTTGATTCGGATTTCAAGGGGTCATATTCTTCCGTTTGCCTTCCACATTTCACAGTAAGTGCAGACATGGTTTGTTCTCCAGAAATACTCCCACTGAACAGTTCAGTGCAGAGCTGGCAAACCTTCTCTTCAAAGGGCCAGAGTCAGCACTAGGTTTGTGGGTCACATGGCCTGTCCCCGTAGACAACACCGAACGTGTGAAGGGGTGTGGTCGCATTCCTATAAAACTTTGTTTCTGGACACTGGAATTTGAAGTTCAGAAAATTTTCATTTGTCATGAGATATTATTCTTGGAAAATTTTTTTCCACATTCAAACATGTGAACCCGTTCTTAGCTTGTGGACTGTGGAGATGCAGGCAGTGAGCCGCATCCCGGCCTCGGGCTGCCGTTGGTGCTGGTTTAGCCCCGTGATCGTGGGGCTCGCACTTTGCACACGATGTTGTACACAAGCACTTGGAGGCCACAACGGCCTGGCGCATCTCCCCTGGCCGCACCGCCTGTCCTTGGCACGCCACCGTCCTAGCCTCCCGCCTCTGGGACGCTCTGTGTCCGGTGTCCTCCCGTCCCCCTGACTCTAGTTTCAGACTCCATCAGGTGTTTCTTTTCCACCACCCATGACAACCTGCTGTCTGCGCTTCCCGTAGGTCACTCACTATCCCCAGGATGAAGTTTGGAATGCCCACCTTGCCAGTAGGCTAACTCCCATCCCGCTCCAGATGTAGGTTCTAACCACTCCCCGCTGACAGCCAGCACCAACGGGCAGCCCTGTGACTGCACCATCTGGGACATCTATCCTAGTGGAGGCTTCAGAGAGCCTCAGCCCAGCTATCTGCAAGAAACTGCACGAGAGAGCCCAAGTGGGAACTGCCCGGCTGAGTCAGATCAACTTGCATGGGTGGTGATAATAAATTGTTTGAAGTCACTAAGTTTTGGGGTGGTTTTGTGCAGCAGTCAATAACTAGAACATCTGCTTGGCTTGGTATCGTGGAGAGTTAAATTTCCTAGGCACCTTTGCCACTGGGTTCTCAGCAGTTCGGGCCGAGAGGAGGCACAGGTGGGAGACTGGGAAGAAGGAGGGCACCGTGCTATTTGCACTCTCTCTCTCAGCTTTGGGTGCATCTCCTGCAACGGCTGCATCTCTGATGCTATCTCTTGTCAGAGATACCCTCCCCCTGTGGTTTCTGCCCCCAGTAGGCAGCCCTCACTGCATTCCAGCTCTTGCCAACTGCCCCTGCTGCCCCCCCGCCACCCCCGCCAGCTTCTGCCTTTTCGGAGACATCCGTTATCACTATAGCCCCACGGGTGGCAGCAGCTTCTCGCTATTGCTACACCGTCACCTGTTAACATCTCAGTTTTTCCAACACCTGTGTCTCCAAGAGCCATATTTCAATTCCTTCTGTTTGAAACACCTGGAGTGGTATCTGTTTTCCTAACTGGACCTTGCGTGATACAGCACGAAAGGGGGGAACGGGATCCAGCCTGGCAGGTCAGGAGCGCCTCCCCCAGGGAGGGGCGATTGAGCTGAGCGCTGATGAATGAGTAGGATTTGGGGGCGTTGGAGATAAGCAAGTACACGTGGTCCGAGGGGGAAGGCAGGTTGACACGTGAGGGGCGCTGGGAGAAACTGGGCAATGAGCTGGGCCACAAAGAAAACGAGTTGGGGGTTCGCATGGGGTGAAGTTGGAGAAGATGGCAGGGCCAAATCAGGGGTCTCGATCCGCACCGCATGTTAGAATTACTTGGGGAGATTTTTTTAAAAATGGTGGTCTGCCCTCACCCCAGATTAACTGAATGAGAGTCTGTTGGGATCGGGCCAGCAGGATTATTATATGCAGTCGGGTTCGAGAACAAGCGGGCCAGACCGTACACCATCCAAGTCCTCCCAGGCCATGGTCTTCATCCGGGTCAATGGGAAGATCTGGGGTGGGGAGGGGGTGGACTCTTGGGCCGTTGAGTCAGGAACTGATTAGAGGGCCCCAGAGCGGGGACAGGAAGACCTGCAGGAGGCTCCGTGGCAGCTCAGGGGAAACACTGTGCTCTCTGCTTGCCGATGGTGGAAATGGACGAAAGTACATGGTTCAGTCTTGCTGGGCTCGATCTTCTGGGATGACCTCCCTCGGCTCTTCATACCTTGTCACCTTGCTCTGCATTTTCTTGTTCCCTGTTGGTTCCCTGCAGTTGAGCTCTGCACTTCTTTCCACCTGCCACAGGTAGTTCCTATGAATGAGCCCTTCCCGGGGTCCACCACCCTTCCTCCTGGGTAAATGGATGCAGGAGCCTAACTCCTTAAGGACCTGGCCCCATCTGAAAATGGCTTAGGTTTTTATTGCATTTGGCAGCTTCGATCAACAATGTGAAGCACATGGAATGAAGACCTTTGGCCAGAGAAGCTCAGAGGTTAAAGCCCTTGGCAATGGCCTCTTCCAAACTCTGAATTTCAAAACCAGAGTTGACGCGTGAGCTCCTGAGAGTTTCAGATCTGGACCCATTTGTGTCTTTCCTTCCCAGGTGGTTCTAGCGATTACAGACCACGGACTTGCAAACGTTCGGCCTGAAGTTCACTGTCAAGCTCTGGAGACCTCGCCCCCGTTCGAGGGCCACGACCATCATAAACTGGTGCATTTTCACTTCTTCTCTCGGTCTAGCTTCCTTGCAGCCACTCCCCCCAGGGGAGCCAGAAGGCTTTTTGCTCAAAGGCAGGAGAGGCTTTGCAAGACCTGGTTTCAAAAGAAAGCTCTGAGGAGAGAGAGGATGTGCTGAGACTCCTTCTCTCCTTAGCATGCCGAGGGCAGAGCCTGGAGGAGCTCAGAGATCCC
>NW_011889433.1:13938-17779 GCF_000151845.1 Pteropus vampyrus | reverse complement strand
CAAAGAAAATGAGTTGGGGGTTCGCATGGGGTGAAGTTGGAGAAGATGGCAGGGCCAAATCAGGGGTCTCGATCCGCACCGCATGTTAGAATTACCTGGGGAGATTTTTTTAAAAATGGTGCTCTGCCCTCACCCCAGATTAACTGAATGAGAGTCTGTTGGGATCGGGCCAGCGGGATTATTATATGCAGTCGGGTTTGAGAACAAGCGGGCCAGACCATACACCATCCAAGTCCTCCCAGGCCATGGTCTTCATCCGGGTCAATGGGAAGATCTGGGGTGGGGAGCGGGTGGACTCTTGGGCCGTTGAGTCAGGAACTGATTAGAGTGGGGACAGGAAGACCTGCAGGAGGCTCCGTGGCAGCGCAGGGGGAAACGCTGTGCTCTCTGCTTGCCGATGGTGGAAATGGACGAAAGTACATGGTTCAGTCTTGCTGGGCTCGATCTTCTGGGACGACCTCCCTCAGCTCTTCATACCTTGTCACCTTGCTCTGCATTTTCTTGTTCCCTGTTGGTTCCCTGCAGCTGAGCTCTGCACTTCTGTCCACCTGCCACAGGTAGTTCCTATGAATGAGCCCTTCCCGGGGTCCACCACCCTTCCTCCTGGGTAAATGGATGCAGGAGTCTAACTCCTTAAGGACCTGGCCCCATTTGAAAATGGCTTAGGTTTTTATTGCATTTGGCAGCTTCGATCAACAATGTGAAGCACATGGAATGAAGACCTTTGGCCAGAGAAGCTCAGAGGTTAAAGCCCTTGGCAATGGCCTCTTCCAAACTCTGAATTTCAAAACCAGAGTTGACGTGTGAGCTCCTGAGAGTTTCAGATCTGGACCCATTTGTGTCTTTCCTTCCCAGGTGGTTCTAGCGATTAAAGACCACGGACTTGCAAACGTTCGGCCTGAAGTTCACTGTCAAGCTCTGGAGACCTCGCCCCCGTTCGAGGGCCACGACCATCATAAACTGGTGCATTTTCACTTCCTCTCTCGGTCTAGCTTCCTTGCAGCCACTCCCCCCAGGGGAGCCAGAAGGCTTTTTGCTCAAAGGCAGGAGAGGCTTTGCAAGACCTGGTTTCAAAAGAAAGCTCTGAGGAGAGAGAGGATGTGCTGAGACTCCTTCTCTCCTTAGCATGCCGAGGGCAGAGCCTGGAGGAGCTCAGAGATCCCTAGGCCGCCACTGACAATGGAGTCGGGGAGCTTGAGGGTCTGAGGAAGTAAAAGTGGAAGAAGCAGCTGCCCTTGGGGGACCTGGAGGATTGTGGGAGAGAGAAAGAAGGAAGTGTGTGGGAGGCTGGAAGGCAAGGGAATCAGAAGCCTGATTTTTTTTATTTTATTTTATTTTATTTTTTATTTTATTTGTTCCAGGGTCCAAGTCCAGAAGATAGGGGGTGGTATTAGGTCTGCGAGGGTGTCAGGAGGGCAGAGGGGGGTCTGGTGACTGTTCCTCTGGTGCCTACCTTCAGAAAGTAACCAGAAGGGCAGCCGCGGGGCACCCTGAGATTTAGCTCTCTCCTGAATGGCGTAGGGGCTGAATGGACCACCAGAGGGCTGGTCCTGGGCAAGGCTGGGTGACACTCATAAGTGACGCTCAAGCCAGCAGGCTGGCTAACGGATGGCAGGAATGGGCAATGCAGGAGCAAGCCTGGACCTTGGACGAGCCCTCCCCAAGCAGACGTGAGTTACCCTGGCCGCCAGAAGCTTGGGTCTTAGAGGTGACCTCGGAGACCTGTGAATGCCAAGGGTACATCCACAGGCCAGGGCAGGTCGGGGTCTCTACCCCCAGTCTCAGTCTGCTCAGGCTGCTGTAACAGAACACCACAGACTGGGTGCTTAGAAAAAGCAGGAGTCTATCTCTGTCTCCTCAGTTCTGGAGGCTGGGAGCCAAGGTCAGGGCACCAGCAGCGTTAGCGCCTGCCGAGGGGCCACTCCTGGTTCACAGCAGCTGTCCTCGCTGTGTCCGCACGTGGCGGAAGGGGCCAGAGGTCTCTGGGGGTTCCTTGTAGAAGGGTGCTAATCCCATTCATACGGGTTCCATCATCATGACCTACTCACCTTTCCCCACCTCCAAAACCATCACTGGGGATTAAGTTTTAACATAGGAATTTTGGGGGTACACCAAGGTGCAAGGAGAGAAAACTATGCCAGGCGCCATGACAGGCTCTTTATAAGGAAGGTCGGACTCCGTCCTCGCGACAGGGCTGAGGTTAGGGACTCTTATCGCTGTTTCCAGGGCGAGGCAGCTGAGGCTCAGGTGGACGTGGCAGAGGCAGAATTTGAGCCGCAGTCAGTCTGCTTCCCAAAGCTGAGACAGGAGAAGCGTTTACTAGCCCGACACTGGGTCTTGCCCCCAGCACCTGTCACCATGCCACGCACAAAGCAGGACCTGGCGAATGACTGTTAACTTAAGCCTCACATATAAACACACGTACACAAATACACAAATACACAAAACATCCAGCTGCAGAGATGTCCGGGGTTAGCAGAGATCGCTGTGGTCAGCAGACTGGTTGATGTAAGGTTGGCATACTAGGAGTGTTATCATTTAGTAGTAAGTAGCTTGAATACCTTTTAGCAGGAGAAGGTAGAATCACAGAACATTCTGAGGGGCAGACGGAACCGCAGAGGTCACTTTAGATTTGCAAGATCCCCCTCCACGTCTCCTGGCTCCTTTTGTGTTCCTGCAGCCCGATCCGCTCTCTCATCTCAGCTGCCTGTTTGCCATAGTGCCAGGACTTCCCACACCTGCTGGCATTAGCCTCCTTCAGGCTGGGCCTCACCGCCCTGCTCCTCGTCAGGTATTTAGACACCCACCTCTCGGGCTTAACCCCAGTTTTTAACCGGCTTCCTTCTCAGACTTCTTCCCTGCACATCTCACACCCCCGTCTCCTAACATAACCGGACAGGTAGATCCCGGGAGCTGCGAGGATGAGCGTCTCTTTTATATAAATTATTCAGTCGATTAACCAGGAAAACCCACTTGATGGAAACAGATAGAGCTGACATCCTGGGCCTCACCGACCAGTAAGTGCGAAATAAGGCCAGACTCCGCTTCCCACCCACTTGTGGGAATAAAGGCCCCTGAATTTCCAGGGCCTGCTACGTGCCAGACTCCAGGCAAAGCATTTAGGATATTAGCGTAAACAAAACAAAATACGTCCTCCTTTTGCTGAGCCGAAGTCAGACAGTGAGGCAGCAAAGACAACAGAGCGAGGAGAGGGCTGGGAGTTGGGGCGCTGGGCTGCAAGGTGGGGGGCGCCAGCAGGTGGCAAGTCTTCATGAAGATACGGGGACTAAGTGCATAAACAGGCGCAAACCAAAGGCAGAGCGGCCAGGCCTTTGTCTCAGACCCGAGGTTCGTCAGCTGAGATCCCACCTGTGAGTGTTTGGCGGACCCTGCTTTTGTGGGCGACACTCAGACTGGAACCAGGTGGAAATAAGGGTGGTGGGCAGCCTGCCGCTTACAGGGGCCAGGACCCCTTGCCCAAGTGACGTCGTCACGAGTTTGGTGACGGAGCTCAACTGAGAGGTACTGAATCCGCTTCCCTGACTTCAGCAGGGGTCAGTCCCTCTCCAGTTGGGGTGCAGAGTCCAGCTTCACTGATGCCCACGGCTAATGTCATCGAGATCAGAGGCCAGTCTGGCTACCATTCCGCCTGGAACCCAATGCGGGCATACTGGCCGCAGGCATTTAAAACCTGTGAATGCAAGATGAGCTGGCTGGTCTCCCAGGGCAACCTAAATGCTGGTAGATCGAAACCCTCAGCTACTCTAGTCTGCTAACGAAAGGAGTAAGTCACCTCTGAGAAACCGATTATAGATCTGTAATAGTATCCTGAACACTGACC
>NW_011889433.1:4180-13103 GCF_000151845.1 Pteropus vampyrus | reverse complement strand
GGCAAGTCTTCATGAAGATACGGGGACTAAGTGCATAAACAGGCGCAAACCAAAGGCAGAGCGGCCAGGCCTTTGTCTCAGACCCGAGGTTCGTCCGCTGAGATCCCACCTGTGAGTGTTTGGCGGACCCTGCTTTAGTGGGTGACACTCAGACTGGAACCAGGTGGAAATATCGGTGGTGTGCAGCCTGCCGCTTACAGGGGCCAGGACCCCTTGCCCAAGTGACGTCGTCACAAGTTTGGTGACAGAGCTCAACTGAGAGGGACTGAATCCGCCTCCCTGACTTTGGCAGGGGTCAGTCCCTCTCCAGTTGGGGTGCAGAGTCCGGCTTCACTGATGCCCACGGCTAATGTCATCGAGATCAGAGGCCAGTCTGGCTACCATTCTGCCTGGAACCCACTGCGGGCATACTGGCCGCAGGCATTTAAAACCTGTGAATGCGAGATGAGCTGGCTGGTCTCCCAGGGCAACCTAAACGCTGGTAGATCGAAACCCTCCGCTACTCTAGTCTGCTAACAAAAGGAGTAAGTCACCTCTGAGAAACCGATTGTAGATCTGTAATAGTATCCTGAACACTGACCTCCCAAGTCTGATAAGCCCAATCTGGCAGCCCAACAGATTTGGCACCTGATCCAGTTCCCCGAGCTGATTAAACACATTGATGGGGCGCCCCCTGCAGGCTGAGTGGTGAGGGGACAGGTTGCTGAATAAGACGAAATCGAGCTGGTTTGCTGAACCCTTTGACGCCAGGGGGTACAAAGCCACACTCATGGGACGCTCCTCACCCCTCTCTCAGCGACCTCTTAGCAAACCCCATGGCCTTCCAATCACCTTCTGTTATTAAGTCCAGCCTGGCCCGATTTAAAAATTTGCGCTTGTATCTAGTTTGCTGCCTACTTTGACTGGGGCCGGGCCTGATCTGCTCGGTAAATGGAAGGTAGACTGGGGACGTCATGACACTCCGGACTGAGTACTAGTCCTGGAACTGGAACTTACCGGCTGTGCGTTTTGTGGAAGCACCTCAGCCTCTCTGATCCTCAAACTCCTCTTCTGAAAGGGAAGGTATTATTCGGTCCGTCTGCAAACCCAAGCTCTGGGGAGACAGAGGTTAATACTGCGTTTTATAAGTCTGTAAATGTCACGTGTCAGATTGAGGGATCGTAGAAGGCTGCCCGGAGGAGGTGACACTACATCAAAGCTGTAAAGGATGAGTAGGAGTCAGCCAGCAGACTGGAGGCCCAGGGGGAGAGCTGGGGAAAAACAGCTTCAGGGACGGGAGGGACGAAGCCCCGGGAGGGATGAGGTGTGAGAAGGAGGGGTGGGACGAGGAGCGGGGATGATGGCGGGGGGAGGGGGGGCGGGAGGGTATCCTCCTGGTCCAGGAATCGTGGTGGTGCTGGGGACCAGTGGGCAGACTTGATAGGTCTGTGAGGGAGCCGTGTCGGCCATGGGGGTGAGTGACGTGGCCGGGGGTGGGGTGGGGGTCAGGGAGAGAAAGGAGGCAACATCTTGGGCGGGGAGGGGGCCAAGGTTGAGGGTGGGGGAAAGGTGGGGGACTAAAATGGGAGAGTGGCCTCTGGCTCACTCTTGGGGCAGGTGGTGTCCCAGAGGATGAGGAGAAAGGTGGTGAGTTCGGTCTGGGACAAGCCTGAGGTGCCTGCGGGGCATGTGGGGACAGGGGACATCAGGGAGTCCCGGAGATGCATATTTGGCTGACGTCAGCACACTGAGGGTGACCGAGGCCACTAGATGAGGTCTCAGGGAGAGCGTGTGGAAGGAGAGAGCAGCAGCTTTCAGAGCAGAGTCAAGAGGACCCTGAACGTCCCAGGAAAAAGGACAAAGAGCACCAGTGTCCCCTCCTTCCTGGCATTTGAAGTTTAACCGAGAACAAAGCTCTAAGCAGAAGGAGGAAATCCCTCCGGGGATTGAAGATCAGGTGAACAGTGGGGTGGGGGCGGGGGGAAGCAGGGAAGTGGCCTTTCGAGCTCCCTCATCATCCACCCAAGGGGCCGTGTGTTCAGAAGACCTGTCCCCAGGGCAGCAGACATCAAAGGGGAATGGGATGTCCGTGAAACCAGACCCCAGTGGCCTCAGGAATAACAGAAGGAAGGATGCCGGGAACAAAAAGCCCCGAAGACAGCTGCAGCATCCGCTTCCCCCGCGTTCACGCTCTGCGCTGCTTCAGTCAGCAGCCGGCCAGGAGCAGAGCTCGTTCGTTGGCTTTGATGGTCTCACAGCCGAATCCACTCTGCTCTTTCCATGGCGATGCAGCTCCGAGCACCAGCGGAGTCACCAGCAGCCCCGCGGCCTGCGGGAGCTAGTGGTCGAATTTTCGAGAATTTTGCTCACTGGTTGTTGCAGCAGCTATTATTAAAAATTAAATTACATAAATGTACAATTAAGGAAGATATTTTAAAAGCAAAGTAATATATATTCAAAACGCATCGCTTCCCAATTCCACACGGAGGGGATGTATATGGATTGTATCACATGGCAGGAATACTGTGTAACTGTTACTGTGCATATCTTTCCAACTCCACAGCTGTCACATTGCTCCCACCCCCACCACGTGCCGGGCACGGAGGGGTGCCCGTGCCCCCTGAAGGAGGAAGCCTGCACATTGCGGGCCGGTGGTCAGTAGATCACATTTGACCTCAGGTGACCTTCTTCAGTCAACCATGTTGGAAATCGAGCTGACCGTTTGATCTTCTGCCTGTCTCCTCTTTCCGATTTCTCGAAAGGCACGAGAGGACAGCGGAGTGTTACTGCTCAGTACCCCTGGCTCTCAGAATGTCCTGTCTCCGTCCCCAAATGCACCTGTCTTAGACAGTGAGCTCTCTAAAGGCAAGGGTCATTGTTTATTTTTCTCCACCTTCCCATTATCTTGCCCCGTGGCCTGGCATTTGCAGTTTGAAGCTATCCAGGGATTTATAAAGTGTGATGCTATCACAGCCGGTTGGAAGTAATTCTACACGTGCTCCCTGAGCGTGTGATGGTGCTGACCTGGGTACCCAGAGGGCTGTGGAGGCCCCGGCTCCCCCTCAGCACGAGGACTGCTGGACACCCCAGAACACTTGCTGACGTTAGCAATACCGACCGTTTCTCTCCAAAGCCAAAAGGATTCGTAGCGTCATTTCTGCCAGCTCTGCTGGAGGGGGCCAGGCAGGAGGATGCTGCTCTGTAAGAAAGCGAGCTCCCGTAGTGGAAAGCTTTGATCTTTAAAGAGTTCATCCCTGTCTGAGCTGAAATCTGCCCTGGAGGAACTTGCCTTTCCGTCCCGAGTCTGCCTTCTGGAACCACACGGAGCAGATCTAAGCTCTGTATGAGGCTCCTTTAAACCAGCCGAGTCAGCTCCCAGGTCCTAACCAAGCTGTTGCAGAATCTGGTACGGGGTTGAGCTCATGTCAGACCTTTAGAATGGCCTTTTTAAAGTATACCTTTCAGAAACTATTTATTAATTACTATTTATCAAGTAACGAGTCCAAGGAATACAGTGGTGGAAAGACAGGAAGCCTTCTGCAGATACCCTGGGCAGGCACCTGTGCCAGGTGCGAGGATGCAGGAAGGACCAGCAGGCTTCCGGGCTGGCCCATCTTGAAGCACCTGGATGCTTAGTGAGAGAGGAATACCTGCCTTGTGGGCTGGTTTTACAGCAGGGCCCAGTTTAACTTAACTTCCCCATCAGACATGCTCTGAAAACAGAGAATCCATCAATCACCCGCTCTTTGCATGGAGCTGGTGATCAAGTCGCCTTCCTTTTTTTGTAGAGCAAGTGCATGGTTTCAAGTTCCGCAGAAGAAGGAAGAAGGAAGACTCAGTGCTGAGTTTAAGATATCCAACTCGATCCAGCGAATACGTGATGCGTCCTGCTAACCTCCATCCCTAGGGACCCCAGTATCTGTTTATTTACAAACATTAGGTCAGGATGCAGCCAAGAGAAAAATACGATTTAGTTCCGGGCCAAATGGGAGAGCCGCCAGAAGGGATCTAGAAACGCACCAGGGCAGGTCTGAGGAAGGGAGCTGGCTCCCGAGGCTGGAAGAACCAAAAAGCCTCCTGGAGAAAGTGACATTGTCCCTGGGCCTGGGAGGACTTTGATAGGCCGAGATGGGGCGGGGCGAAGAAGGCCCTGCGGGACATAGTGTCCCTTCTGTGTCCACAATTGTCAGTTGTGTTTGTACAGCAGAATTCCCCGATCTTTTAACAACAACACTTAAAACTGATTGGGAAATTGCTCATTCCACGAACATCCTTCGGGCAGGTACCGTGCCCCGAGCTGGAATAGCTGCCGGGGATTCAACGAGTGAGTAAATAAATAATGTCACGAGCGCCCTCGCCGACACATCTCCGAAAGCCTCCGCGGGGGACTGTCTACAAACATGGCTAGGACAGTCCTCCTGCCTGTGTTCATGCCCTTGCATGTGCTTCCTCCACGCTCTCTGGACGTGGTCGGCAGGTCACCAGAAAACACGACGGGAAATGATTTAGCCACGGCGATCGTGGAGGACACCACAAGGACATGCCCAGCCAACCAGTTGTCGGGGGTGTTCCGTGTCTCCCAGGGGTGGTGGGCCTGCCTTACTGTCCTTGCCGCGGGCTCATTGGAGGGGAGTAAGCCCCAGGCTTCGGGCCTTGGTGGACACCTGGTGATGGATTCTGAGACGCAGCGGTCAGGCCCTGGGGAGATAAGCCCCCTAAAGCTGGTGGTCCGTGAGGCACTTTCTCTTGGCTGTTCCACCATCCAAGGCCAACCAGTCACCAGTGGACCCTCCAGCTGAGGGCAGGTATATGAGAAAGACCAGCTAAGCCGCCGAAACCAGAACCGCCCAGCCGATTCGCAAGATGATGAGCTAAATATGTGCGAGCCATTAAGTTGTGGGATGGTGTATTACACAGCACACGCTAACTGGTAATCTCTTTGATTATTTTCTAAGAATTGATCCCCGGGGAGCTTGAAAGTGCTTAATACATACTGTCAAATCACTTTTCAGAAAGGCTGTATCCATTTACTAGCCCCACTGGCAGACTACGAGACTGCTCATTCCACACATCCTCACGCACATTGGGTATTATCATTCTAAAAGGTATTTGCCAATCTGATACGCGAAAGCGGGCACACGTGTGGCACAATTTGCATTTTCTTGACTATTTCAGAGACTTATCTTTTTTTCATATTTATTGGCCATCGGTGAAGCGTCTTATCCTTTTTAAAACCAGTTACAGGAATAATTCCTGTGTCTCATGACTCCCTTTTGAGGGGGTGGCAGCCCAGAACGACGGCTCCATGTTTCTGTCAGCTTTCCAGGCAATCTCTTCATTTCTCTGGCCGATTGTCTCCCCAACGTGCTCCTTTAATACTTCCGTGGTTAACCCTGTGGCTGGAGGGCTGCCTAACGACATTTTTATAGTCTGATGCCACTCTGCTCCATCAAACCCCAGCAGTGACCACAGCGGGCTCCCCGCTAATCAGTCAGGAGTGGGCAGTGTTCAGGGCAGCTGTGGACTGAGGGTCGAGCTGGTCAGGTCAGAGGAGAGCATGTGGTTCCCCCAGCACGGGCCACTGAAGGAACCAAAGCTCAGAAGAGGAAGAGACTGTCTGAGGCTGAGCTGCCTGACGTGGAGCACTTGAAAGGTGGGGAGTGTGAACTGAGGCCACGAGTGTGAAAGGCACGTGTGTGGTGGGGGGTGGGGGCGGTCGGAGATCTCAGTGCATATATTTTTCATTTATTGCGGTAAAAAAAATATATTATTAAATTAACTTCACTTGTTTCTTCTTTTCCTAATATGAGTATTAGAAAATTTTAAATTATGAGCGTGGCTTGCATTATATTTCGATTGGACGGTGCTGGTCTGAGGTCTCACAGGGAAATCGTAGCAGAGGGATGGGAGTGTGTACGTATGTGTGCGTGTGTGTATTTGTGTGTCGTGTGTGTGTGACCGGGTGTGTACATGAAAGGGGCGTGGAAGGGCGGGGGCGCAAAGTTCGGCTTGTGCAGTCACAGTCTGTAGCCCAGATCAAAGCCCAGGACCTTTTATTTTGTCCCCTTATGCCCTTACATGTCAGGTCACCACACACACGATCTCGTTAAACCCACGGGAAAATGCAGTGACCCGGGAAGCGCCATCCTGCCCCACACAGGGTCAGAAGGGCTAAGCAACGTACCAAGGCCACGACCAAGAAGTGATGGGAGGGAACAGGAAGTGATGGCACTCCAAGCCCCCGTCCCCTTTGCTGCAGGGCCAGGCGCTGCATCAGAGGCCTTCCGGGTCCCTGTCTCACTCCGGCCGTCACGCAGAGGCTGGGGGAGGGCGAGGGAGGGGCTGGAAGGGGCGATTTCAAAGTGAGCTTCCGGGCGTGGGACTTCGGGACAGGGGCACAATCAGCCACCATCCACTCACGTTCTGTCCTCACAATCACACTCCTTCAGTGGTCAGACCTTACACTCGGCCTCAAGATAAAGAAAACTGCGAGGTTATTCTTGTCTGTTCCTTCAACATGTTGTAGAAACGAACACTTACGTATTAAAAAGAAAAAGCCCATGGTGCGTGAGGTAGACCTGGGCTCGGATGCTGGTTCTGTCTCTCTGTGCCTCGGCTTCCCCATATGTGTGGTGAGGCCAAACTCCTGCCTAAGTTAGGAGTAAGTGAGCGACGCTTGTAAAACGCTGGGCACAGAACGGATGCTCAGTACGTGTCCCGGCATGCGCCTTTCCTCTTTAGAGGTCTCTGTTTAAAGTTTTCTGACTGCTCAGATCTACTGATTCTCTCTCATGATTTCCTGGACAAGGCTAGATATGTGACGAGCAAGCAAAGGCAGTCTCTTAGATTAATCATTTATCTACAGCAATTACTCTTAGATTAATCATTTATCTACAGCCCTGCATAAAGCTCTTTACACGTGTTATCTTGTGGGACCTTTACAACAACCTAGTGAATGTGTGTGTGTGTGCGTACATGCGCGCGTGCGTGTGTGTGTATGTGTGTGTATATGAGGGAGCGGGGGGGGGGACGGTGTTGGGAGACTGAGTTCCACCTGGTCCTGGTGAGTAACCCAGACTGAAACCCAGAAAGTTCTAATTTTTCTACCTCATGTTCCAGCGGAATTTTAGAAAGAACTGTCAAAGGACCTTGGGATCATCTAGAAGGAAGCTGGGGATGGAGACTATAAAGGAATGTGTGAAGGATTTTAAAGAATTTGAGTCTCTTATCCTAAATGAATATATCCTGGGGCCTGAAGGAGAATCTAGCCGATGCTGCTAGTCCTGAAACCTGCCGATGAAAGAGGGAGCCTGGGGAGGCGCCCCACTTTTCAAAAAGGAAAAAGCGTATATTTTTCTAATCATAGATCCATCAGCTTGATTTTGAGTCCAGGTAAGTCCTAGAATGTATCACGAAACACCTCGAAGAGGAAGTGGTGAAGTCCAGGACTCAAACTAAGTTCATCAGGAATGAAAACTCACATTGGACTAACTTCATTCCCTTCCTCGACGGTGCTTCAGTACAGAATCGCGTCATATGCTCCTTTGTAAACCGACTGTATTTGTCCGCTGCTGCTGTGTAACGAATTATCTCCAAATTCAGTGACTTAAAATTATAGTCAACATTTATTACCACGCACAGTTTCCGTGGAAATTTGAAAGTGGCTCAGCTGGCAATGCCTCGTGAGGTTGTAGTCAAGATTGCAACTGGGACCACAGTTATCCAAGGGCTTAGCTGGGGCTGGAGGGTCCGCTTACAAGGGGTCACTCGTGTGGCCGGTGACTGGACACTGAATACTGGCAGGAAGTCTCAGTCTCTCTACATGGGCTCAGGCTACTTGAGTATCCTCACAATATGGCAGCTTGAGGGAGAGAGAGAGCGAGCGTGAGAGAGAGAGAGAGAACCTAGCAGAAACCATTCTTTTTATTATCTAGACTTGGAAGTCATAAAACGCCACCTCTGTCACATTCTGTTCAGTAGAAGTGAATCAGTAAGTCCAATCTTCAATCAACGGGAGAGTCGTAGTTTATATCTTTGCAAGAAGGAAGGACTATCACAGAATTTGAGGATATATTTTAAAACCACCACCCCACCATCTTTGTAATTTAGCAATATTAATATATATTCTGTATCTTTACCCAAAAACATTCGAATGTTTATTTGTTCAGTAAGTTGTCTTGAGCACCTACTACGTGCCGGGGGCAATTCTAGGTCGTGAGATGAGTTTCTTATTTCAGGCGTCAGCACATGAATGAAGCTTTGCCATGAAAAATGGAGAAGATGATCTATGATGGAGAGAGATGCACGTGTGTTGGGGGGGCAAACTTAGGGTGCTGGAGGAAGGCTCTCTGAGGAGGCGGCATTTGAGCTGAGATCAGAGGATGGGAAGGAGTCAGGCAAGGGCAGCGTGAGAGGCAGAGAATCCCAGGCAGGGAAGCGGCTGGTGCAAAGGCATTGAGGCAGAAATAAGTTTGGTGTTGCTAGGGAGCAGAGAGAGTGAGCGAGCAGTGCCCCTGGAACAGAGGACGGGAACAGGAGAGCGGCTGGGGTTGGGGGAGATGAGGCTGGAGAGAGGTGGGACCAGATCGCACTGCCTCCCGGGGTGGTGTGAGGAGTTCGGCTTCCCTTTCAACTCAACGGAGACAAACAGCAGGGAGGTCGTCATGCTAGGCAGTGGCGTGATTTGATTTATGTGCTGACCAAAGGGCTCTGGCTGGGCACGGTGACTCAGGTGAGAACAGAGGCTGTGGAGATGGAGGCGAAGAGGCAGGTTAGGAATACGTTTTGGAGGTGGGATCAGCAAGCTTTGCTAAGGAGTCCGTATGGCAGGACTGGGTAGGGGATTGAGGGCGGCTCCCAAACCTTTGACTTAACACAAGTAGATGACGGTGCTGTTTAGTAATCTGGAGGAAAGACTTGGGGAGGAGCAGGGTGTGTGTGCGTG
>NW_011889433.1:0-1750 GCF_000151845.1 Pteropus vampyrus | reverse complement strand
ACACATTAAGCAATAATTCCCTGTCTCCCCTCCCTACAGCCCCTGGTGACGCCCATTCTACTTTTTGTATTTATGACTTCGACTACTCTAGATACTTCGTGTAAGTGGAATTATACGAGATTGGTCTCTTTGTGACTGGCTGATTTCACTTAGCTTAATGCCTTTAAGGCCCATCCATATTGTGGCATGTGTCAGAATTTCCGACCTTTCTAAGGCTGGACGATGTTCCTCTGTCTGGATAGACCGCACTTTCCTTGGATGGACACCTCTCGTCTGTTGTGATTAGTGCTGCTATGTACATGAGTATGAGACTATCTCTTCGAAATCCTGTTTTCAATTCTGTTGGACATATACCCAGAAGGGGGGTTGCTGATTCTTTCCGAATTCTATTTGTAATGTTTTCACACTTCGCCATACTGTTTCCCCCAGAGGCTGTTCATTTTACATTCCCGCCAACAGTGCACGAGGGTTCCAATTTCTCCTTGTCAACATCTGTTATTTCCTGCTTTTTTTTTAAAATTTAAATAGTAGTCATCCTAACGGGTATGAGGCCATATCTCGCCGTGGTTTTGATCTGCATTTCCCTAACGGTGACTCCACATCCTGAGCATCTTTTTGTGTGCTCATTGGCCATTTGTGTATTTTCTTTGGAGAAAGGTCTGTTCAAGTCCTTTGCCCGCTTTTAAATTTTGTTGTTGTGGTGATTAAGATTCACACTTTTTAAATGGTTAAAGAAACCCCAAAAGGATAAGAATGTTTTGCGACTTGTGAAAATTACATGCAATTCAAATTTTAATGTCCATAAAATGTTATTGGAACACAGGCACGCTGATTTGCTTACATTTTGTCTGTGGCTACCTTTTCATTACAGTGACCTAGTTGACTATTTGTGACAGACACTATGTGTTCTGCAAATCCTAAATATTTTACTACCCCGTCTTTTACAGAAAGTTTGCTTTGCCTGGGCTAGGATGTAAGGAGAAACGTTCAAGGCCCAAAGGGAGGGTGTGGTTGCCTCCTATAGACAGAGGGGGGCAGCAGAGAGCTACCGTGCTGCGGGAGAGTCCAAACTTGTCCTGCTGCCAGAATCCCAGAATGGATTATGCACAGGGGTCCAGGGCTCGTCCGCTTTGTGGATGAAAAATGGGCCACATACTAAACCTGACAAACTCAGGGCAGGCCTGCATGGCGGGCCTTGCAAACTCAAGGACTGAAAGTAACCACACAGGGTGGCCGGAACATACAAATTCTTAACTAGAAGCGGGCGGTGGTGGGTGGTCACGTCCCAGGCCTGCCGCTTCCTTGACAAAAGTCAATCTTTACCTTACGTGATCCCTGTCTGTCGTCCGTGTGCATCTAGGATAACATGCCCTTGAAACGTCAGAGGGATCTTTTCTTCCAGACCCCTCAGGACACAACCTCCCACCAGAGCACGTGACCACGGAACCCTCAGCGTCATCCTGTGGCCCCCACACCATCTCCGTGTGCTGTAAATATTAGCTGTCCTGCACCCACCAACGTGAAAGAGGTATGTGTCTCTTTGTTTTGCTTTTTATCCAACCCCAGAGACTCCCCTCACCTTTGCTTTCTCCCGCCCCCTTAATCTGCCACCGATGGATCTCATGTAACCCCCTTACGTCTCCTCCTTTGAGTCTAATGTATCAAATAGGCTGCAAAACTCCTTCTCCAGAGCATTTTCTTAATCCATTGAGATTTTGCTTCCTGGCATATGTCACCAGTTTGGCTCAAA
>NW_011889432.1:1020036-1056621 GCF_000151845.1 Pteropus vampyrus | reverse complement strand
GTTGACAGGTAGTGAATAGGAGAAAGATGGACCTTTGTGTTTAAGACAGAATGAGGAATAGGATTTAGGGCTTAAAAACCTTGTATCTTGGCATTTCGGGGCTGCTCCTTTGCAAGGACAGCCGCCGGCTAATAAACTGTCTCCTGGTTAAGAGCACTCAAGTTGGGTCTGGTTATTCTGGACACAACACCAGCCCAGGATGCTAGTGCCAGAAAGATAAGTCCCCACAACTTCTAATTGTGAAAACTAGCAGAGATTGTGGCTGAGTTAGATAGAGGGTGATTAGAGTTACAGGCATTCATCTTAAAGGACCCATACACAGAATTACTAATGGACTCATTTGCTCTGAGCTCAAGCACTGGGGCAGCAACTCAAAAGGCACAGGAACATATAGAGAAAAAATGAATTATCTGGCTTTAGGGGTATGGCTAGAGGGGCAGCACTCCTCCAGACAGAAATGCTGACAGAAGCCATTGTTATTTTGTTGGGCCCTTACCCCACCCAGCATACAGTGCAAGTGGGTGCCATATCTGAATCTCCATCAATGTGGCTAGCACCAGTAGCCCCACTCTGGCGATTCCCTGAAACTCTAGTTAGTTTCAGTGGCCTTTCCACACAAACTGCCTATCTAGGCTCATGGTGTGGACTTTGCTGAAATCTCTCAAAGGTTCACAAATCTCAAACAAGCAGAATCTGGCCTCAGCATGTCCCATACCTCTTGCTAAACAGAGCCAAGCTCAGCACTAACATCAGCCACTCTTGGTTCATAGCTTAGCCTCTCCTAGGCACCTCCAAGACCAGCAGAAGAGGCAACCATAATTTTGTAGTACATACCAAGTGGCCCCAAGCAGAGAACAGACAGTGGTTAACCTTGACCTACAGCAGAGCCCTTTAAAGGCCTAGTGCAAGGACTTACTGGCTGAACTTAATCTTAGCTCCAGCACAGGGGCAGCAATGCTAAAAGCACCAGAAACATATGGGAAGAAACCAAACGATCTAGCTTAAGGGTGATGGTTGGAGGAGCAGCTTTCTCCTAGACAAAAGTGTTGGTTGAAGGGTTCTGTTCCTTTGTTGAGCCCTGCCCCCACAGATGCAGGTGACTGCTATATCCGAGTCTTCATCAATATGGCTAACACTGGTCACCCACCCTGGTAAACCCCAGAGACCCTGCCACATCTAATTTATGGTCCCACCCAAGTCTAAACTAAAAGGTTAGTTTAAGGGGCTTCTGGGACAATATTGAGCATACCAACATTCACATCAAAAGGATACAAAAAAAGACAAAAGTACAAGCAACAAATTGAAAACTTACTTGAAGAAATAATGACAGAAAACTTCCCTAACCTGGTGAAGGAAATAGACATATAAATCCAGGAAGCACAGAGTCCCAAACAAGATGAACCTAAAAAGGTCCACATCAAGACACATCATAATTAAAATGCCAAAGGTTAAACACAAAGAGAGAATCTTAAAAGCAACGAATAAAGCAATCAGTTATGTACAAGAGAGCTCCCGTAAGAGTGTAAGCTGATTTTTTGGACAAGCTTAGCACAAAATATTCAAAGTGATGAAAAGCAAGTACTTAAAACAAAGATTATTTTACCAGTCAAAATTATCATTTAGAATCAAAGACAGATAAAGAACTTCCCAGACCAGAAAAAGCTAAAGGAATTTATTATCACATAGTCAATATTACGGGAAATATTAAAGGGACTTCTTTACGACAAAGAAAAAAAGTAAAAGAAGATTTAAAAATATGAATAATAAAATGGCAATAACTACATATTTATCAACAATTACTTTGTAAATGGCTTAGCTGCTCCAATCAAAAGGTAAAGTGACTGACTAGATAAGAAAACAAGACCCTAATTTATGCTGCTTATAAGAGACACACTTCAGACTGAAAGACACAGACTGAAAGTAAAAGGATGGAAAAAGATGTTTTATGAAAATAGAAACAAACAAACAACAAAGTTGGGGTCATAATACTTAAATGAAACAAAATAGATTTTAAAACTAAGCTTATAGCAAAAGACAAAGAAGGACCCAGTAATCCCGCTTCTGGGTATTTACCCAAACAAACCCAAAACACTACTTCAAAGGAACATATGAATCCATATGTTCATTGCAGCATTATTTACACTAGTCAAGACAAGGAGGCAATTGGGTGTCCATCAGAGGAAAGACTGATAAAGAAGAGGTGGTACATATATGCAATGGAATATTACTCTGCCATAAAAACAAATGAAATCTTGCCTTTTGCAACAGGATGGATGTACATAGAGGGTACTGTTCTGTGTGTAGTAAGTCAGACAGAGAAAGACAAATATATAATTTCATTTATATGTGGTATGTAAAGAACAAAACAAACAAAACAGATACAAACTCATAGATACAGAGAGCAGATATAAATAGTATTCAGCAGTATGAATAAACAAATTTTGTGTATATACGTATATGTGTATATATATCTTCTAATAAAATTTAGAGCAGGATTAAATAAAACAGAATAAAAAGACAATAGAAAAAATCAGTACAACAAAATACTGCTTTGAGAAAATTAAAACTGACAAACTCTTGTCTAGACTCACTAAAAAAATGAAAGGACACAAACCAAATCAGAAATGAAAGAGGAGAAATTACAACAGATACCACCAAAATACAAAGGAGCATACAACAATACTATGAAAGATTATATGCCACCAAATTCAATAACCTAGAAGAAATGAACAAGTTCTTAGAAAGATACAACCTTCCTAGACTGAATCATGAAGATCTGGAAAATTTAAATAGACTGATTTATGGAAATTGAAAGTCCCAAAAAGGAAAATTCCAGGACCAGATGACTTCACTAGTGAATTCTACATAACATTCAAAATGATTTAATACCTGTTCTTCTCAAAATGTACCAAAAATTTAGAGATGAGGAAATACTTCCTAACTCATTTTATGAGACAAATATTATCCCGATACCAAAACCTGGTAAAGATAACACACACACAAAAAGCTGTAGACCAATATCTCTAATGAATACAGATGCAAAAATCCTAAACAATGTATTAGCAAATCTAATACAACAGTACATGACAAGGATTATACACCATGATCAAGCGGGCTACATTCAAGGGATACAGGGATGATTTAACACATGGATCAATTAACATGATACACCACATAAACAAAATAAAGTATAAAATCATATGATCATACCAATAGATGCAAAAAAATCATTTGAAAAGATACATATCTATTTATGATTGAAACACTTAAAATGGATATAGAGGGAAAGCACCTCAACATGATAAAAACCCTATGAAACAAACCCACAGCTAATATCATATGTAGTGATGAAAAACTCAAAGCCTTCCCTCTAAGATCAGGAACAAGAGAAGGTTGTCTGCTATCACCACTCTTATTCAATACAGTGTTGGAAGTCCTAACTAGAGCAATTGGGCAAGAGAAAGTAATAAAAGGCATACGAATTGGGAATGAAGTAATCAAACTGTCACTTTTTGCAGATGACGTGATTCTCTATATAGGAAACCCTAAAAACTCTACTAAAAAAAAACTATTAGAAACAGTATACAAATACAATAAGTTATCAGGCTACAAAATCAACAAACAGAAATTCATTACATTTCTACATACTTACAATAAATTTTTAGAAAAAAAATTTTAAAAATGATTTTTGCAATTGCAACAACAACAAAATAACATACCTAGGAACAAACTTAATGCAACATGTCAAGGACCTATTCACTAAAAACTATATGATATCATTAAAAGAAATTGAAGAAGGCACAAAGAAATGGAAAGATATTTCACATTCATGGATTGCAAGAATCGACATACTTAAAAGGACCATATTACCCTATGCAACATACAGATTAAATGCAATCCTCATCAAAATCTCAACAGCATTCTTTAAAAAAATAGAACTAAAAATCATCAAGTTTATATGGAATGAAAAAAGACCCTAAATAGCAAAAGCAATGCTAAGAAAAAAAACAAGGCTGAAGATATCACTCATCCTGACTTTAAATTATACTACAAAGAAACCATAATCAAAAAAACATGGTATTGGCAGAAAAACAGACACACAGACCAATGGAAAAGAATTGAGAGCCCAGAAATAAATCCTTGTGTATATGGGCAAATAATTTTTGACAAAGGAGCTAAAAACATACAGTGGAGAAAGGAAGGCCTCTTCAGTAATTGGTGAAAAAATTGGAAAGCCACATGCAAAAGAATGAAACTAGACTGTTATCTGTCACCATATACCAAAATTAACTCAAAATAAATCAAAGACCTGAATATAAGACCTGAAAAATTATATTGCATAGAAAAACACGTAGGTACAAAACTCATGGGTCATGGATTTAGAGAGGATTTTATAAATTTGACCTCAAAGGCACGGGAAGTAAAAGCAAAAAATAAATGAATGAGATTATATTAAACTAAAAGAATCTCCACAGCAAAAGAAACCTTCAACAAGACAGAGAGGCAAACAACTGAATGGGAGAAGATATTTGCAAACTATGTCTCTTTTAAGAGACGAATATCCAAATATATATGGAACTCATACAATTCAACAACAAAATAACCAACAATCCAATTTAAAAAAGAACAGAGGACCTGAAAAGTAACATTTCCCAAGAAGACATACAAATGGCCAATAGGCAATAGTTTGGAGAGATTGTGGGGAAAAAGGAACCCTCATACACTGCTAGCTGGAATATAAATTGGTACAATCACTATGGAAAATAGTATGGAGGTTCCTCAAAAAAATAAGATTAAAATTCCCATATTACCCAGCAATCTCTCTTCTTGGTATTTACCCCCCAAATTGAACACATTGACTCATAAAGATATAAGCACTTGTATGTTCATAGCAGCATTATTCACGGTGGTCAAGACATGAAAACAACAGAAGTGTCCTTTGATAAGTGATTAGATAAGGCAAATGTAGTAGATATATACAATAGAATATTACTCAGCCATAACAGAAGGTGAAATACTGTCATTTGTGACAATATAGATTGATCTTGAGATTATCATGCTAAGTGAAATAAGTCAGATAGAAAAAGTTGAGAACCACATGATATCATTTATATGTGGAATGTAAAACCGAAAGCAATAAATAAACAAGACAAAGAAAGAGAATCTCATAGACATGGACAACAGTTTAGTGTTTACCAGAGGGAAGGGGAAAGGGGAGAGGTAGATAAAGGTAAAGGGGGTCAAATATATAGTGATGGAAGGAAATTTAACTTTGGGTGGTGAACACACAATACACTATACAGATGATATAGAATTATATGCTCAAAACCTATATAACTTAATTAACCAATGTCACCCCAATAAATTTAATAAAAAATAAGTAAACTGGCATAAAATGGAAAAAAAATCATAACATCTTATTTTAAAATATCAATTTCACTTGAATTTCTGAACTTTATAATTTTATTTTTTTTATTTTTCTCCCCCTCTCATTTTGTTAATGCTACAGCTTATATATATTTCTTTTTATGTTTATTAAGTAACACTAGATTTTAATAATTCTTATTTTAGCTACATTTTTTAACTTTTAAAGTAGAATTGGAAGTAAATTACATACCACTATTTCCATATTATAAATCTAACCCTGAAAACATATTTACCACTGCCAGTAAGTTTTTTCGCTGCCTTCTTATACTTCTATGTTGTTAATTAGCATTCTTTAACTTTGTCTCAAAAAATACTTTTAGCATTAGGCAGGTCCAGTGGTGATGAATTTCTTCAGCTTTTGTTTCTTAAAAAAGTACATTTTTTAATTTTTAATTTTATTGTAATTTTAAATATTTATTTTTTATCACAGTTGGCATATACTATTATATTAGTTTCAAGTGTACAACATTGTGATTAGACATTTATATAACTTATGAAGTGATTATACCAATAACTCTAGTACCCATCTGACACTGTACATACTACAATATTATTGACTATATTATTTACATCCCCATAACTATTTTGTAATTAACAATTTATACTTCTTAATGTCTTCTCCTTTTTCACCTACCCCCTAAACTCCCTCCAGTCTGGCAACCATCAATATATTCTCTTTATCTATAAGTAGATTCCACATGTAAGCAAAATCATATGGTGGTTGTCTTTATCTGACTTACTCTGCTCTGCACAATGCCCTCTAAGTCCATCCATGGTATTGCAGATGGCAAGGTTTCATTCTTTTTTATGGAAGAGTCATATTCCATTGTATATTTGTAGTATCTCTTCGTTATTCATTCACTCATTGATTGACAATCGGGTTCCCTCTATGTCTTGACTAGTGTAAATCATGCTGCAATGAACATATGGATTTGCATGTTCTGTGAAGTAGTGTTTTGAGTATATTTGGATAAATACCCAAAGTGGGATCATTGAGTCCTGCTTTGTCTTTTATTATAGTCTGTGTTAAGGCCTATTTTGTCTGATATAAGTATTGCTACCCCAGCTTTGTAGTTTGTTTCAATTCTCATGTAATGTTTTTTTTTTTTCTATCCCCTTACTTTGAGACTGTGTGTGCCTTTTGATCTGAAGTGAGTCTCTTGTAAGTAGCACATGTAAGGGTCTTGCTGTCTTATCCATTCAGTCACACTATCTATTGATTGGAGTGCTTCAACTATTTACATTCAAAGTAACTGTTGATAAAGATATAGTTATTGCCATTTTATTATTTATACTTTTAATTTCTTATTTCCTTTTGCTTATTCTTATAAGAGTCCCTCCAACATTTTCTGTAATACTGGTTTGGTGGTAATGAAATTCATTTATTCATCTATTTATTTATTTATTTATTTATTTATTTATTTATTATTAAGTTTATTGGGATAACATTGGTTAATACAATTATATAATATTCAGGTGTACATTAAAATTTAATATTTGTATATTCTATTGTATGTTTACCACCCAAAGTCCGGTTTCCTTCAGCTAAAATATATTTGATCCCCTTTACCCACTTCGCCCTACCCCTACCCCTATATTTTGATCCCCTTTACCTCATCTACCTCCCCCCTCCTCCCCTACACCCTACCCTCTGGTAACCGCTGGACCATTGTCCATGTCCATGAGTCTCCATTTGTTTGTCCTATTCATGTGTTGCTTTTAGATTTATATCTCACATATAAGTGATATCTTGTGATTTTCAACTTTTTCTGTCTGATTTATTTTGCTTAGAATGATTATATAGAGTTCCATCCACGTTGTCACAAATGGCAGTACTTCAGCTCTTCTTATGGCTGAATAATATTCCATTGTATATATGTACCACAGTTTCTTTAGCCAATCATCTATCGTAGGACACTTCAGTTGCTTCCATTGTGAATAATGTTGCTATGAACATCGCTGTGCAAATATCTTTTCGGATATGTGTTTTCAAGTCTTTGGTGTAAATTCCCAGTAGAAGGATTGTTGGATCATATGGTAGATTAATTCTTAATTTTTGGAGGAAGCTCCATACTTTTTTTCATGGTGGCTGTACCAATTTGCAGTCTCACCTACAGCATATGAGGGTTCCTATTTCTCCATGTCCTCTCCAACATTAGTTATTACTTGTTCTATTGATTATAGCCATTCTAACATGTGTCAGATGGTATCTCATTGTGTTTTTGATTTGCAGTTCCCTAATAGCTAGCAATGTTGAGGATATTTTCAAGCATTTGTTGGCCATTTGTATGTCCTCTAGGGAGAAGTGTCTGTTCAGGTCTTCTGCCCAGTTTTTGATTGGATCGTTTGTTTTGTTGTTGTTGTTGTTGTTGTTGTTACTGAGTCATATGAGTTTTTTTGTACATTTTGGATATTAGATCCTTATCGAAGGCGTTGCTTGCAAATATATTTCCCATTTAGATGGTTGTCTCTTTACCTTGTTGACAGTTTCTTTTTTGATGTAGTCCCATTCACTTATTTTAGTTTTAACGTCCCTTATCTTTGAAGTCAAATTCATAAAATCCTCCTTAAGTCCAAGGTCCATGAGTTTAGTTCCTATGTTTTCTTCTATGCATTTTATTGTTTCAGGTCTTGTATTCAGGTCCTTAATCCATTTTCAGTTAATTTTCATGTGTGATCATGGACAACAGTCTAGTTTCATTCTTTTGCAGGTGGCTTTCCAGTTTTCCCAGCACCATTTATTGAAGAGGCTTTCCTTTCTCCACTATATGTTTTTGGCTTTTTTGTCAAAAATTACTTGCCCATATAAATATGGGTTTAATTCTCGACTCTCGATTCTGATTCACTGGTCCGTGTTTCTGTTTTTCTACCAATACCATGCCATTTTGATTACTGTCGCTTTGAAGTTGAGCAGAGTGATGCCTCCAGCCTCGTTCTTTTTTTCAGGATGGCTTTGGCAATTCAGAGTCTTTTGTGCTTACATATAAATCTGATGATTTTTTGTTCTAATTCTTTAAAAAATTCCGATGGAATTTTCATGGGGATTGCATTAAATCTGTATAATGCTTTAAGTAATATGGTCATTTTAACTATGTAGATTCTTTCAATCCAAGAACATGAAATCTCGTTCCATTTCTTTGTATCTTCTTCGATTTCCTTTAATAGAGTCTTGTAATTTTCATTATATAGGTCCTTCACTTGTCTCGTTAAATTTATTCCTAGGTATTTTATTCTTTTTGTTTCAATTGTGAAAGGAATTATTTTTTCCACTTCTTTTTCTAACACTTGGTTGTTAAAATATAGGAATGCTATGTATTCTTGACTGTTGATTTTGTAACCAGAAACTTTACTGTATTTGCTTATTGTTTCTAGTAGTGTTCTTGTGGAGTCTTTAGGGTTTTCTATATAGAGAATCATATCATCTGCAAATAGTGAGAGTTTGACTTCTTTGTTTGCTATTCGGTTGTCTTTTATCTCTTTCTCTTGTCTGATTGCACTCGCTAGGACCTCCGGTGTTATATTGTATAACAGTGGCGATAGTAGACAACTTCGTCTTGTTCCTGATCTTAGAGAGAAGGTTTTTAACTTTTCACCATTAAGTATGTTGCCCGAGGGCTTGTCATATATGTCCTTTATTATGTTAAGGTACTTTCCTTCTATACCGATTTTGTTAAGTGTTTTGATCATAAATGGATGCTATATTTTGTCTAAGGATTTTTCTGCATCTATTGATATAATCATATTATTCTTATATTTAATTTATTTATGTATGTGATGTATCACATTAATCGATTTGCGTATGTTGAACCATCCCTGTGTTGCTGGGATGAAGCCCACTTGATCACGGTGTATAATCTATTTAATATTTCTCTGTATTCGGTTTGCTAGTATGTTATTTAGGATTTTTGCATCTGTGTTCATTAGAGATATGAGTCTGTGGTTTTCTTTTTTTGTGTTATCTTTATTAGGTTTTGGTATCATGGTAACATTGGCCTCATAAAGTGAGGTGGGAAGTATTGCCTCTTCTTTGGTTTTTTGGAAGAGTTTGAGGAGAATAGGTATTAAAGAATTTACTGGTGAAGACATCTGGTCCTGGACTTTTACTTTTCGGTAGGTTTTTGATGAGTATTTCAATTTTCATACTGCTGATTGGTCTATTTAGATTTTCCAGTTATTCTTGATTCAGTCTAGGAAGGTTGTATTTTTCCAAGTATTGATCCATTTCTTCTAGGTTATTATATTTGGTGTTATATACTTTTTCATTGTATTCTTGTATTATCCTTTGTATTTCTGCGATATCGTCGTAATTTCCCCCTTTTCATCCCTGATTCAGTTTATTTCTGTTGTTTCTCTTTTTTCTTTAGTGAGCCTAGCCAGGGGTTTGTCAATTTTATTAACCTTCTCAAAGAGCCAGCTTTTAGTTGCATCTATTTATTTGTTTATTTTCTAATTTCATTTATTTCTGCTCTAATTTTGATTATTTTGTTCCTTCTGCTAACTTTAGGCTTCATTTGTCTTTCTTTTCTAGTTTTTTAAGACAATGCGTTAGGTTGTTTATTTGGGCTCGTTCTTGTTTTTGGAGGTAGCCCTGTAAAGATATGAACTTTCTTCTTATGACTGCTTTTGCCATGTCCCAAAAGTTTTGATATGTTTTACTATCATTAATATTCATTTCTATGTATCTTTTGATCTCTCTTTTTATTTCTTCTCTGACCCAGTTATTTTCAGTAGCATTTTGTTTAATCTCTGTGTATTTGTGGTTCTTCCTGATTTCTTTCTGCAGTTGATCTCTAGTTTCAAAGCATTATGATCAGAGAACATAGTTGGTATGATTTCAATCCTCTTATATTTGTTGAGGCTATCTCTGTGTCCCAGTATGTGGTCAATTCTTGAGAATGTTCCAGTGTACTAGAGAAGAATGATAAGCAACTGTTTTGAGATGAAAGGCTCTGTATATGTCAATTGTTTCCAGATGGTAATGTGTCATTTAAGGATATTATTTCCTTATTTATTTTCTGCTTAGATGATCTGTCCATATCCGATAGTGGAGAATTTAGGTCCCCTACTACAATATTGTTTTGGTCTGTTTCTCCTTTTAGTTCTGTTAGTAATTGCTTTACATATTTTGCGTCTCCCTGATTGGGAGCATAGATATTAATAAGTGTTAAATCTTCTTGGTGCATGATTCCTTTTTTCATTATGAAGTGTCTCTCAGTATCTTTCTTTACCATTTTTATTTCGAAGTCTATTTTGTCTGATATTAGTTCCGCTACTCCTGCTTTTCTCCGAATGCCATTTGCTTGAAATATCATTTTGAGTCTACCCTATCACTTTGAGTCTATATTTGTCTTTGGAGCTGAATGTGTCTCCTGGAAGCAGCATATGGTTTGGTTTTGTTTTTTGATCCATTCTGCAACTCCGTGTCTTCTTATTGGTGAGTTCAATCAATTTATATTTAGGGTGATTACTGAAATATGAAGTCTTCTTAGAGCCATTTTATCTTTTGCTTTCTGCTAGCTTAATGTTTCTATTGCTTCCTTGTCCTTGTGTTTCTGTTTTCTTTATTTTGGTTGGCTTTTGTGGATTTTCCCTCTGGGCCTTCTTGTTTTATGGTATATACTTTGGTTCTGAATCATTGGCGTGTGGTTACCACTACAAATATGTAAAATATAGTTATATAGAGAGAGTGACCAATTTTCTCCTACACGTGCCTCATCTCCATTCCCCGTTGTTAATTTGGATCTTTGAATCTCCCATTTTCAGTGATTGTTATCTTGCTTTGTCCCTATCTATGCTGAACATTCATTACTATCTTGTTATAACAATTCTCTTATTATTTAAGCTTATAATGCCCTGTTTTTTGTAAAGGTTGCACTCTTCTGCTTCTATTTGCCTGATAGTCACTTTACTTCTAATTATGTGTTACTTTTTTTGTCATTTCGTTTTAGGTGAACTGACCACTTTCAATATTTCCTGTAGTGCTGGCCTTGTCATGGAGAATTCTCTCAATTTTTGTAAGTCTGGAAAAGTCTTAATTTCTTCTTCATATATAAAGAAGAGCTTAGCTGGATACATTATTCTAGGCTGGTAGTTACTTTCACTTAATAGTTTAAATATTTAATTGCATTCCTTTCTGTCTTGTAACGTTTGCACTGAGAAGTCCGAGGATAATCTAATGGGTTTACTTTTATAAGTTACCTTTTTTCTCCCTGGCTGCCCTGAGAATTCTGTCTTTGTCATTGATTTTTGATAACTTTAATACAATCTGTCTTGGTGACGGCCTTTCGGGGGTGGGGGGTCGAGATAATTGGATATTCTGTTGCTTTCTTGAATTCCAAGCTCTAGCTCATTCCTTAGATTTGGGAAATTCTCGTCCACTATTTGTCTGAAAATGCTGACCTGCTCCTTTTCCTCGCTTTCGATAATGCCCATTATTCTTATGTGTCCTCTCCTGATGTTATCAGCTAGTTTTTTAATTTCTCTTTCATTATTTTCATTATTTGATTTCTCTCTTCTTCTGATTTATTTCTAGATTTCTGTTTTTGATATCACTGATCCTTTTTTCTATTTGGTCGACTCTATTTCTCAAGTGTGCTATTTCATTTTTCAACTCTTGCAGTGTGTTTTTTTTTTATCTCTAGAAGTTCTATTCTGTTCTTTTTGAGGATTCGATCTCCTTGCTCTGGTCATCTAGTTGTTTTTACAATTCCTGAAATTGTTGATATGACTTGTTTTGGAACTCATTGAGTTTTTTCAGAAGTACCATCCTGAATTCTCTGTCATTTAAGTTGCATATTTCTATGTCTATAATCATATTTTCTAGAGATTTTTCTCTTTCTTTCTGAGATGCCTTGTCACCTTGGTCCTTCATGGTGTTTAATGGACTCTTTCTCCCCCCGAGGCATTAATGGAAATGTATTCTGCTTTTTTTCCCAGAAAGAAGATTTCTTATATAAAATTTTCTCTTTAGCCTGCTGCAAAGAAGGTGCTTTTCTTTTGTTTTCCAGTAGGTGGTGTCTTAGCCTCTTGGATCCCTGCTATATATAAAGCTTTAAAAATGCCTTTTTATTTTCCCATAGCTATTTAATCACGCTTGATACTCTCAGTTTCAGTCCCCATCAGTGTTAGCAACAGTTTCTTTAACGTTTGCTCAGATTCCTCTGAGGTTCCGCAGTGTTCCATCTCAGAGAGCATGGAGGGAGGGACCCTCCGGGTTGGCGGTTTGGGATTGTGGCTCAGCCTCAGTTTTGCAACCGTGGTTGTTAAAATTAACTGTTGTTTCTCTGCCAGCCACTTCTCTGCTTTCTGTCCTGATGACTGGGCCCTGCCGCCAGCCGGCCACAGGGAGTTCATAACTTTCCCAGGCTGGCTGTTCAGGGAACTTGCCTCTCCTTATCCCCTCCCCTCCTCCTGCTGGGTGCTTTGGCAGCTGCAAGAGGCAGCTTCTTTTTTTCTCCCATTCCACCGCCCGTCTCCCGGGGTTCTGACCTGTGGTAGCTCTTACGCACAGATCTGCTGGTGTATAGTTTGGTGTTTTTTGTTGAGTTTTAGATGTTCAGCTTATTGGTGTTTCAAAGGGAAAGATCTGGGGACATTTCTCACTCTGCCATGTTTCCAAAGATCCCTCTTCACTTAAATGTCTTAGCAAGTATATTTTAAAATATATTTAAAATCAATCTGCTTTTTTTTTCATCTTCACACCCTCATCCAAGTCTAGGTCACTGTCATCTTCTAACTGAACAAATGCAACAGCCTCCTCACTGTGTATCCTGGGTAGCCTTCTCATATCATTTTCTCTTAGCAAACAGTGGGGTCTTTAAAAATATATATTTGAGATAATATCATTCCCACGCTCAAAACACTTCATCATACTTATAATAAAATTGAAACTTCCTAGACTGCCCTATAAGATTGTATATCATTTAGCAGGGATCTATCTCATTGACTTATTTTTCCACAGTCCTACAACTACACTGACCTTCTTTCTGTTCTTCAAAGTTGCTAAACTTATTTTCTACTTAAGGCCTTTCTAGGTGTCGTTTACTCTGCCTGAAATACTCTTCTTCCATATCTCAGCATAGGTGGACACTTCCTGTTACTCAACTCCCAGCTAAAATTCCATATTCTCAGAGAAGCCTTGCTTAACAACCCAGTCGAAAATAGCCACCTTTCCTGAATCAAGTCATTACCTTATTACTTTCTCTTATTTCCTTAATAGAACATAACTATCTGAAATATTCTAATCTATTTATGTATGTATTTATTGTCTTTTTTCTTCCCCATTAAGATGCATTATCCATGAGAATAGAAACTATACCAATCCACGGTGTCTATCAGTTTGCCTGGTAGTGGTAGATACTCAATAAATATTTTTGAGTGAATGAATGAATGCATGCATGAATTAAAAATAACAGCAGAGATTTCCAGTTCGGCCAAGACAAAGTAGTCCCATTCTTACCCCAACCTACATAAGTAAGCAGGTGGTGTTGAGGGATGGTGCAGGTCATTGATCTATTTCCTGCACACCAGAAATAGATAGTGTTTCAATTTTGGGGCCAGGGCACTGTCAGTGGGTTTTGAGTAGGGAGCTGATCTTCCATGCTCACCCAGAAAAAGCAGACAATTCTCTGTTTCCTCTATAATGGTAGTGGCAGTGGGATCCAGCAGCAATATGGGTCACCATCCCCACCTAGGAGTAATGAGAATTAATGAGGTGGTATGAGATGAAGCTAGTTACTACTAAACTTCATGATCACCCCATGTCAGTGAGCCCAGTGGAGAGGTGAGCTTCCATTCCAATATGGAAGCAAGAAGACTAAACATGACTAGGAGAGGGGGGGATAAATCACCACTTTACATTTATCTCAGCCTTGGTGTCATCCAGGCCCAGTGGGGAAGTCAGTCTTTATTTTTTCCAGAAGCAATATGACTAAACCTAAAGTTGCAAGGTGAGATCTTCTTGCTTAATCACCTGCCATTGAGATTCAGTGAGAAGATGAGTTTCCACCTCTGTCATGCAGAAACAAAACAGTGTGAATCAGCCCTCCACTTTCCACCTTTCTCACTGGCAGAACTCCCCATAAAGGAGCGTACTTTATACTCCTACATGGAAGCAATGAGAAACTGTGAGTTGGTGCCCCATTTTTACCATGAAAGTATCGGCAGGGCTAAGGGCGTTTCTGAACATCCACTGCACTCATCTGCAAAAAGGCAGTGTGAATCAGAGATCCACTTTTGCTGGGTTGGTATCTACAAAGCCAAGTGAGAACTTAAAAATACAAACCAACCCAGCTCTCATAATACTTCAACAGGAGAATATCTTACTAAAAAAGAAGATTAAATAGTTTTCTAAGTCTCATAATACAATATCCAAAATGTTCAGAATGCAATAGAAAATCGCCCCTATCAAGAACCATGAAAATCAAAGCATGAATTAGAAAAGACAACAGATGCTAACATTAAGAAAACTCAAAACCGAGGTTATCTGAATGGATTTTACAGCAACCATCAAAAAAAGCTTCAATAGACAACAGCAAAATCTCTTGAAACAAATTAAAAAATAGAAAATCTTTGCAAATAAATAATCATTATAAAAAAGGAGTAAATAGCAAGTACAAGAGTGAAAAAAATAAAATAAATCGGTGGATTGAATTAACAGTAAAATGATAATAAAATAAAATAAAATCAGTGAACTGAAAGACAGGTGAATAAAAATACACATTCTGAATAACAGAGAGAAAATAGAGGAGACGTGAACTGCGACTCAAATACCTGTGGTACTAAAATAAAAATAGCTACCATTTGTGTCATCAGTGTTCTGGAAGGAGAGGAGAAAAAAGGCAATGCTGAAAAGTATTTAAATAAATAATAGTTTAAAAAGCCCTCAAATATATTGAAAGATATGAAAATACAGATTCAAAAAGCTGAGAAAATTTCAGTAGAATATATCTAAAAAAAAATCCCATGCAAACACTGACAATTAAACTTATGAAAATTAAAGATGAAGAAAATTTTTTCCACTTAAATAACTTTGTTTTCAATTACAGTTGACATTTAATATTATTTTATATTAGTTTCAGGTGTACAGCATACAGGTTAGACATTTATATAATTTAACAAGTGATTTCGCAGATTAGTCCAGTACCCATCTGGCATCACAAATAATTATTACAATATTATTGATTATATTCCCTATGTTGTACTTTACATCCCCATGGCAATTTCACAAGTACAATTTTACATTTTAATCGCTTCATCTTTTTTCACCAACCCCTAAAACCCACTCCCATCTGGTAACTATCAAATTGTTCTCTGTACCTATGATTCTGTTTCTGTTTTGTTTGTTTATTTTGTTCTTTAGAGTCCACAAGGAACTTGAATCATATGGTATCTTTCTCTGTCTGACTTATTTCACATCACATAATAACCTCTAGGTCCATCCATATTGTCAAAAATGGAAAAATTTTATTCTGTTTTATGACTAATATTTCATTATATATATTACCATTACTTCTTTATATACGATTGTCTATTGATGGGCACTTAGGTTGCTTCCATATCTTGGCTACTGTAAATAATGATGAAATGAACATAAGGGTGCAAGGATCATTTCAAATGGGTTTCTTCGGATAAATACCCAGAAGTAGAATTGCTGGGTAATTAAGTAGTTCTATTTTTAAGTTTTGAGGAGCCTCCATAATTTTTTCCATAATGGATGCACTAATTTACAATCTCAATAACAGGGCACAAAGGTTCTCTTTTCTCCACATCCTCACCAACACTTGATATTTGTTGATTTATTGATGATAGCCATTCTAAATATTAGATATGAGGTAATATCTCATTCTGATTTTAATTGGCATTTCTTTGATTATTAGTGATGTTGAGCATCCTTTCATATGACTTTTGGCCATCTAAATGTCTTCTTCAGAAAAATGTCTATTTAGGTACTCTGTACACTTTATTCTTATGGTGACTTTGGAAAACGAAATCCAATAAGTTTCATCTGTACACTTTAACAGTAAGGCATATATATATATATATATATATATATATATATATATACATACACACTGTGTGTTCACCTCCTTATAGTTAGATTTCTTTCTGTCATGACATATTTGATTCCCTTGACGCTGTCTACCTTCCCCATCCCCCAACTCCTGCCTTCTGGTAACCACAGGTCTATAGTCCATGTCATGAGTCTCTGTTTGTTTGTCCTGTTTATTTGTTGCTTTTAGGTTTATATCCCACGTATAAGTGATATCATGTGATTTTCTCTGGCATGAAAAAAGGGTTGTGGATTTTTAGAGGACTATGAATGTGTTTTTGTGTGTGTATTTATGTGTGTGAATCATACAAGTGTGTACTTGGTGGTGGCGTTGACGGTGAAGTTGTTTCTTCATTCACTTAGCCATCCAAATAATCCAGGCATGATTTTCTAGCTATTTATTTTATTTATTTTTTTCTATATATTTTTGTTCCTTTTTATTTGTTTTTAAGAAACTTTAAAACACTTCCATTCCATTTCATTCATTGATGCAGGTTGTATTAACTAATTTATTGTTTTTTAAGGTAGCTTTTAGCAACAACCTCGCAAAATTCTTTTGAAAAATCAAATAATTATAATGAGGCATGATGTTTCTCTGTAATTTCCCATTTTATATAAGTGTAAGGCAATTCCACAATTCAGCACCTGTTTGCTCATGACCGCATGGAGGACATTAGCTAAGTAAATCTCTCCACTGTGTTCATGGAGATAGCTGTCGGCAACACAGTCCCTAGCTTGGAAAAGATGAGATCTAGAACTTCCCATGCCGATTTATAATTGAGATGAGTTTTAGTGCCCTTTGGAACTGCTGTTCTTCTTCTTTGCCTTATTCTTAAAGGAAGATGGGTTGTAGACTGCCACCTTGCTAACGGAATTGCTCAGTCTGGTCAGCACCCTTGTCTTTTTCCGACAGAATTAACAATTACATACATGGCTCTATGAGAGGTAGCTACAACTGACACACAGAAAGCTGGCATAATGGAAAAAATCTAGAACTGCCATTAGCCATACTCAGGCTCTAGCCCTGATTCATCTCTGATATTTATTAACTATGTATCCTTGAGATATTAACTATATCTATTCTCCTCCCTGGAATTCTATTGCTTCACTGAAGTTAACATAATCAGAATTAGCGTATACAAAAATAAATTTGATATGGAATGAAAATGAGGAGAGAGGTTACTAAGGAATGTGTTCAAGGGAAGTTTCAGAATATGTTTATTGAGAACCTTCTATATGCAAGTCACAGTACTGGTAGTTTATATAAATTATCCTATTTAATTCTCACTGGGACTTCATGAGATAGAAAGCATGCTCTTCCTGTTTCATATAAAGAAACCTATGCACAGAAGGTGAAATACTTGATGTAAATATCACATGGCAGATGAATAACAGAGATAGGATTTGAATCTAAGACTATCTGAAACCAAACCCCATATATTTTTTATTGCATTTTGCTACTTGGGTTTTTTTGCCAGCCCTGCCCAGCCTCAGATGTCTTTGAGGGAACAAATCTGACAAATGGATTGATCTCCCAAAGCCTTCTTTACCAAAGCACCTCCATAGAGTGGGGTTTTACCCATGTGATTCTGAAGATGATGGGGCCAAAAATTAGTTCCCAAAAACATCATTTGGAGAATTAAGCCTTTTAGCCAATGCTGATGGCCTTAGGAGAAGACATAAAAGACTCTTAATAACCATCATTTTTAATCCTTATTTGGGGATGCATTAGTAGAATCTACTTCTCCAATGTTTTGAGAGATGTTCTACATTTGAACTGAATTATCACATCACCAAGACCTCTGGGAAAAAGTCCAAGGACTCAGCCTAAAGTCTTTTCAATGGAGGAAATACAAGCTGTGGAAGATAAGATGTGCATTGCACTGCTGAATCTACATTAGATTTTAGACTTGGACAGCCTCAGCAGTCAGGGGAGGCTCTGATGTCAATCCATTATCCATTACCACCCCAGACCATTAAAGTTGAGGAGAAATAGTGGCTTACTGGGGTTCTTGTCTGTTCTTTATCAACATCTCTAAATTTTGGCATTAAATTCTACAAAAACACTCAAACTGTGGCATATATTATGTGACCTTGTTTCTCTAGGGATCATCCAGGAGTCTCTTTTACTAGACATTCATCCTGTTAATCACTCTAGTTGCTATGATTATTACACTACTGTGATTTCAGCCCCCTCAACCGGCTGGGATAGCTGATGAATTCAACCCTGCAGGTGCCTTATACAATATTAACACTAAAGTTTTATGGAACTCTTCCTTAACAGCTTAAAAATACTCCACAGCTCAAAGCTGCATGGGTTATAACCATCTATGATAGCTGTAGGTAAAGTTACAAGGTCAGACTGTTCACCTCTCAACCATCCCACAATTTCAACCCTGATAATCATCCTTTAAGCCAACAGCTGCCACACAGAAGTGAATGCTGATAATCAGCTCAGGGTTTCAGGCATACCTATGTTTCATTGCTTTGGGGGAGAGGAAAGGAAGCTGGATTTTCTCTCAGAGGGACTGCAAGTTTAGTCTTTCTAGAGTTATCCTGAAGGTGACATAAGTGAATGAAGTTTTTGAGAGATTTTTTTTTTGCTTACAAGCTTAAAATTTTGATCTCCCCACAGTTGCTGCCCCCCCAAAAAAACATGGTGCCAAAACATTGTTTTTACCCCATGCTCCATCTTGTCAATTTCTCTAGCTTAACTGATTTCCAGTAAAGATACCTTTTAGCTAACTTGGCCTTCCCCCAGGAAGGCAGGCACTGATTAGGAAGCATGCATGTAAACACTCATACAATTCACTTTATTTTTAAAATTTTTTTCTACATAACCACCTTGTTTAAAATATTTTTTTCTTAAATTTATTGGGATGACATTAGTTAACAAAATTATATAGGCTTCAAGAGTACAATTCAATAATACATCATACGTATATTGCATTGTGTGTTCACTAACCAAAGTTAAATCTCCTTTCATCACCATATATTTGACCCCCTTTACCTTTATCTACCTTCACCCTTTCCCTCTGGAAACCATTAAACTATAGTCTGTGTCTATGAGTCTCTATTTGTTTGCATTGTTCATTTGTTGCTTTCAGTTTTATATCTCACATATGAGTAAAATCATATGGTTCTCAATCTTTTCTGTCTGACTTATTTCACTTAGCATGATAATCTCAAGATCCATCCATGTTGTCACAAATAGCAGCATTTCATCTTTTCTTTTGGTGGAGGTATATTCTATTGTATATATGTACCACATCTTTATCCAATCATATGATAATTATATTCTTAATTTTTTGAGAAACCTCCATACTATTTCCATAGTAGCTGTACCAATTTAGATTCCCATCAGCAATGTGCAAACTTATATAATTCACTTTATTTAAATTTTTTTTCCTATATAGCTACATTATTTTTAAAATATTTTTTCAATTAGAATTGTCATATAATATTATATTAATTTCAGGTGTGCAACATAATAATTAGATAGTTATAGAACTTACAAAGTGATCACCCAATAAATCTAGTAACCATCTGACATCATATATAGTTATTACAATATTATCGACTGTATTTCTTATGCTATATTATATATCCTTATGACTATTTTGCAATTATCAATATACACTTCCTATTACTCTCCTCTTTTACACTCATCACCCCAACATCCCTCCCATCTGACAACCATCAAAATGTTCTCTGTATCTTTAAGTTTGTTTCCATTTTTGCTTGTGTGTTTATTTTTTTAATTCATGTATAAGTGAAATCATATGGTATTTATCTTTGTCTGACTTATTTCACTTAGCATAATACCCTCTAGGTCCATCTATGTTGTAGATGGCAAAATTTCATTCTTTTTTATGATTGAGTAATATTTCATTGTATATGTGTACAACCTCTTTTTTAACCATTCATCCATTGGTAGACACCAGGTTCTATCCATATCTTAGCTACTGTAAATAATGCTGCAATGAGCATATGGATACACACGTTCCTTCAAAGCAGTGTTTCGGGTTTCTTTAGATAAATACCCAGAAGTAGAACTACTAGATCCTTCTTTGTCTCTTGTTACAGCCTTGATTTTAAAGTATATTTTGTCTGGTGTAAGTACTGTTACTCCAGCATTTTTTTGTTATTGTTTGTTTCTAGTTTTACAAAACATCTTTTCTTATTTCTTTACTTTTAGTCTGTGTGTGTGTGTGTGTGTGTGTGTGTGTGTGTGTTTCAATCTGAAGTGAGTCCTTTGTAGGTAACATATGTAAGGGTCTTGTTTTTCGTTTTTCGTTTTTTTTGTAGGGGGGACCATTTCATTCAAGGAGACCAAAATGCATTGCATTATGACTTACACACACATACACACATATATGCATACTTTTTATTAGTTTCAAGTATACAGTACATTGGTTAGACATTTATATAGTTTATGAAACAATCCCCTTAATTGCTCCTTCTCTCCTCCGGTTTTGCACCCAGCCAATATATTAATGCTAACTGCATTCCCTATACCGTGCTCTCCATCCCTGTGACTATCTATCAACCACTAATTTGTGCTTCTTTATCCCTTCACCCCATTCTCCCAGCCCCCCAAACCTTCAAACTCTCTGTCCGTCACCAAAATGTCCTCTATAATCTTTCTCTGTCTGACTTATTTCACTCAACATAATAACCTCTAGGTCCACCCATGTCATTGCCAATGGTAGGATTTCATTTTTTTTAATGGCTGAGTAATATTTCATTGTATATATGAACCATAACTTCTTTATCCAATCATCTGTTGATTGGCATTTAGGTTATTTCCATATCTTGGCTATTGTAAATTGAGCTGCCATGACTATTAGGGTGCATAAATCTTTATAAATTATTGTTTTGATTTTTTTTTAATGAATACCCAGAAGTGCAATTGCTGAGTCAAAAGGTATATCCAGTTTGAATTTTTTGAGGAACCTCCAGACTGTTTTTCATACTGGCTGTACCAATTTGCAATCCCTCCAATAGTGTATGAGAGTTCCCTTTTCTCCGGATCCTTGCCAATACTTGTTCTTTGATTTATTCCTGATGGCCATTCTGACAGGTGTGAGGTGATATCACATTGTGGTTTTAATTGGAATTTCTCTGATGATTAGTGACCTTGAGCATCTTTACATATGTCTATTGATCATCCGTATTTCCTCTTTGGAGAAATATCTATTCAGGTCTTCAGCCCATTTTTAATTGGATTGTTTTTGTTGTTGTTGAGTTGTATGAGCTTTTTATATATTTTGGATATGATCCTCTTATCAGATGTATCATTAGCGAATATCTTCTCCCAAACAGTTGGTTGTCTTTTTGTTTTATTGATGGTTCCCTTTGCTGTACAAAAACTTTTTAGTTTGATGTACTCCCATTTGTTTATTTTTCTTTTTTCTCTTGCCCAGAGTGATATATCTGAAAAGAAATTACTGTTAATGGTATCAGGGAGTTCACTGACTATGTTTTCTTATAGAAGTTTTATGGTTTAGGGTCTTACATTTAAGTCTTTAATCATTTTGAGCCTATTTTTGTATACGGTTTAAGAAGGTGGTCCAGTTTTTTTTTTTCTTTTTTCTTTTTCTTTTTGTTTTTGCATGTACTGTCCAATTTTCCCAACACAATTTTTTGAAGACTGCCACCACCCCATTGTATATTCTTGTCCCCTTAGTCATACATTAAGTGAGCATATAGGCATGGATTTATTTCCGAACTCTATATTCCGTTCCATTGATTAATGTATCTACTTTTATGCCTTATAGTATAGTTTGATATCAGGTAGTGTGATATATCCAACTTTGTACTTCCTTCTCAAGATTGCTGTGGCTATTCAGGGTCTTTTATGGTTCCATACAAATTTTAGTATTATTCGTTCTAGCTCTCTGAAAAAAATGCCATTGGTATTTTGATAGGGATTGCATTGAATCTATAGATTGCTTTGGGTAATATGGCCATTTTAATTATGTTGATTCTTCCTACCCATGAGCACTATATATGCTTCCATTTATTTGTATCTTCTTCAATTTCTTTTTTCAATGTCACAATTTTCTGACAACACCCCTTGTGTGTACTGCTAATGGGGCTAGTCAGGAGTTGCTCTGTTGTGGCCTGGTGCCAGCCTTCAAATGAATTGGTTTTGTGGCCCCTTGGGAGGGACTCCCCAGTAGGCCAAGGTCAGCTGCTGCTTTTGATTGCTCAGGGCTACCTGGTGAGAACCACAAAGTGATCTGCAGATGGTTGTTGCCTATGCTGTATCTACAGGTAAATAGAAGAGACAACGCTGTAGGCAGTGTTCTAGTTATCCCCTGTCCCTGACCTAGGGCAGTTTAGCAGAGGAACCAGTGCTCCTCTAGTTCTGACACTATTTGTCAGTTGCCCCTAGGTCTCTGAAACTGGAAAAGCCTCTGGGTGATATGCATGTTGGGTGGTGCAGGGATTCTGGAAGTCTCCTGGTTCTATTAAGTAAATTTTCCTCTGCCACTGCAGTGCAGTTTACATACCAGCACGGTCTCTTTGGCTCCTGTACAAGTTTTCAATCATAGCAAGGTCAACTGCTACCCACCTTGGGCATGAATGCGCTACCCCAAGGCAGGGACAGCTGCCTATCAACACGCGGCGGTCGCTTTGTGTATTGGATGGGCCAGGAGCTCAGGGAGTCAAGGGCCATCAGGCCAATAGAGACCCCTGCAATCCCCTCAAGAGATATTGGAGCTTGTATAGGCAGTAGTGGTCTGCCCACAACTGCTTTCCCCAAAATGCGCTCACTGTGCTAGCCAAGGTCCGTTGCTTGCACAGACTGCACAATGCCAGAGCCAAGCAGGGCATGGGAGGATGCCTGTTATCCGGCTCTGCAGGCACTTTGTGGCTTAGATGAAGTGGGATCTCAGGTAGATAAGAACCATCAGGCCAATACAGCTTCAGTTTGGCTGCAACTTCTGTGTCTGGGCATTCCCGCTATAGTCACAGATCACAGTGAGACCAGCTGCCATCTTGGGTAGTCCCACAGACCCCTGCAATCCTTGAACCTGCAATATTGCAACTCTTGCAGGCAGCAGAGGTCTGCCTGCAACTGATTTCTGCGCAGTGCACACTGTGTGCTAGCCAAAGTTTGTTGCCTCAGTGGATTGGGAGACCCAGGGAGGAAGGGCAGGGAAGTGTTGATATGCTGTCAATGGGACACCTGGGGCAATTTCTAGATAAGGTTGGGGGTGGTCTCAGGGAGACAATGACAATCAGATCAATACGGCCTCAGTCTTGCTGCAACTTCGGTAACTGTTCGTGAGTTCCTGCAGAAGTCCCAGATCCCAGCAAAACCAGCTACTGTCTGGGACTTGCCAAATATCCCCAATATCCACCCAAGTTTGCATCTGCAGCAGTGATCTGCATGAAACTATCTCGGCAATATGCACTCACATTGCTGGCCGCCAGCTGGGAATGCTTGGCCCTGAATTGGCACAGGGCGTGGCAGCCATCCAGCAACAAAAGTCCTGGGCAATCTGCAGATTAGGTTGGGCAGGTTCATCTCCACAGGTCAGCTCTGTGGGATGGGTCTGCACAGTCAAGCTGGCAAGTTCTGTAGATTGCCTGGTAAGGGGGCCAGACTAAGGCACAATGGTGGCTGCCCTTCCAACCCATGTCTGGTGAAAGGTAATGTGGACTTTCTCGATATGAATCCTGCAGGAGGCTCTGACCCACCACCAGTGTCCTGGCTGAGTGTCTACAGGCCAGAAAGCCTGTGCATGTGTCCTTCAAAGGGGCTTCTAGGGTTTCAGTGTCCTGTCTCACCCAGGCAGCCAAAATCCCCTCTGGTTTATATAGTCATAGTTACTGGAATCTCTTCATCCCTGGGCTGGGACTCTAGGCTGAGAAGCCCCCAAATGAGGCCAGGACTCCCCTCTCCTTCAGGGGAGCCTCTGCAGTCTCGCTCTACCTCTCAGTGATCCTCCACCACCCGTGGGTGTGGGTCCAGCCAGATTGGCAACTTTGCCCCTCCTACCAGCTTTGATTGTCAGATGTAGGTGTTACAACCAGCTGGACTTCAGGTGATTTTCCACATTTATTATTTTATTATTTGGTTGTAATCTCAATGTGGACCTAGGAAGAGGCGAACTCTGCTTTCACCTAGTCCACTATCTTCTGTCAAGAGCCCTAAGGGTCTTGTTTTATATGTTCAGCCATCCCACCTTTTGATTGGAGCATTTAATCCTTTTACATTTAATGTAATTGTTGATAGATATGTTGTTATTGCCAGTTTATTATTTATATTTTGATTTTTTCCCTTTTTTTTCTTAAAGAAATTCCTCTAACATTTCTTATGATGCTGGATGGTGTTGATTAAATTCTGATCTGGGAATTTTTTTTATCTGTCCTTTGATTCTCAATGATAGCTTTACTAGGTAGAAGTATCTTGCTTGTAGGTCCTTGCTTTTCATTAGTTTGAATATTTCATGCCGATTTTTTCTAGCCTGCAAAGTTTCTGTTGAGAAATCAGCTGACAGTCTTATTGGAGCTCCCTTGTGGGTAACTAACTGCTTTTTTTCTTGATACTGTTAAGATTTTCTCTTTGTCTTTTATCATTGGCATTTTAATTATGATGTATCTTAGTGTGGGCTTTTTTGGGTTCATCTTGTTTGGGACTATCTGTACTTTCTGAGCTTGAATGTCTATTTCTTTCACCAGAGTAGGGAAATTTTTCATCACTATTTCTTCAAATAGGTTTTTAAGTCCTTACTCTGTTTCTTCTCCATCCTATACCCCTATTATGTGAATGTTGGTACACTTGATATGCCAGAGGCTTCTTAAACTGTCCTCATTTTTTTTTAGATTCTTGTTTCTTGCTGCTGTTCTAATTAGGTGTTTTCTACTACTTTATCTTCCAAATTGCTGATTCGATCCTCTTCTTAATTTAATCTTCCAATGAATTCCTCTAAAGTATTTGTCATTTCGGTTCTTGTATTCCTTACTTCTGACCAATTATTTTCTATGTTTTCCATCTCCCATCTCCATTTTTATGTTTTCTACATTTTTGTTAAAGTTTTTGCTGAGTTCATCTACTCTTCCCCTAAATTCATTGAGCGTCCTTATAACCAGTGTTTTTAACTCTGCCTCTGGTATATTACCTGCCTCTATTTTGTTTAGTTTTTCTTCTGGAGCTTTTTTCTGTTCTTCCATTTGGAACATGCTTCTTTATGTCCTGTTTTGGCTCTTTCTCTGTGTTTGTTTCTGTATATTAGGTAGGGATGCTATATATCCCCATCTTAGTAAGGTGGCTTTATGAAGGAAGTGTTCTATGGGGCCCAGTGCTACAGTGGTCACCTGAGTCATGTTCTTCATCTGTGTCCCTTTTTGGATTGTGTGTGCCTTCTTGTAGTTGACCCTTGGTTGCTGTTGCATGTCAATGGGAGGGATTGTCCCTAGGGCTGATTGGTTGTGAGGACTGACCAGTGAGAGTCTCACCCCATGGAGCAGAATTCACTCTAGCAGGGCTCTGATGCTTGCCCAGTCTTCTGTTGTGTTGTTCTTAGATGCAACCTTGGGTGGTGCTCTGGTATGGTCAGAAGCCAACCACCTGGAGTGCCAGCACTGGGGCCTCCTGGGAGGGGCCCTGCTACAGGCTAATTTTGCCATAGCCTGTGCCCTGCTAGGGCCACTTGGCAAGAGTCAACAAGCAATCCGCAGATGGCCACAACCCATGCTGGGATTAGAGGTGCCTTGAGAGGCTAAACCATGAACCGAGACTAGTTGCCACTAGTGTCAAGTTTAGGGCTGCTCAGCAAGGGGAATGAGGCATGCCACAGCCTGATGTTACTTCTTTGGTGTTTGTGAACCTTTGAGACATTTTAGGAAAATCTATAGCATAAGCCAGGATAAGTCATTTGTATGGAAAAGCCACTGGAGGTGGCTTGGATGGGCCTGCAAGTTGGGAGGGGTAGGGTCTCAAGGAATCACCTGGGGGGAGCAAGCAGTGGTAACCAGGTTGTTGGAGACTCAGATATGGTGGTCACCTGGATCAGCACTCCAGAATGGACGAAGGCTCAACAAGAAAAGAATGGATTCTTCCAGTACTTCTGTCTGGGAGAAGGGTGCCCCTCTAGCCTTCACCCTGAAGCCAAACAACCCAGTTCCTCTCTGTATGCCCTGGTACTTTTCAAGCAGCTTCCCTAGTGCTGGAACTCAGAAGAACTGAATCCATCAGTGAGAAAATCCAAGCATAGGCCCCTTAAAAGGAATGTCTGTGACTCCTTCAGCCTTCCATCTCACTCAGCCACAATCTCCACTAGTTTTCACAACCAGAAGTTGTGAGGATTTCTCTTCCTGGTACTGCAACCCTACACTAGGGAACCTGGTGTGGGGCCAGGACTCCTCACTCCTTCAAGGAATGTTTGCAGCCAAGATATCCCTCTTGATTCTCAACCATTATAGGCAGGTATGGGGACCATCCCATTCCATATCACTGCCCCTCCTACCAGTCTTGAGTTGGCCTCTACCATTTGTCCCTAATTATAGAACTTCTGTTCAGTAAGACTTCAGGTGATTCTCATTGATGGTTGTTCTGGTGTTTAGTTGTAATTTGATGTAATTCTGAGAGGAGACAAGCATTTACCTATTCCGCCATCTTGACCAGAACCTACAATTCACTTTAGATTAGATTACCATCAGTGTAATTATAGACAAGTTCCTTAAACTCTCTGAATTTCAGTTCTTCATCAGAAAAATGGAAATATTTTACCTCATAAGGTTGTGTCAATTATGACTTTTTGAGTGTTAAAGTTCAAGAACAATGTCAAGTCCCTAAAGTTTTCTTCTTTTACCTCTTTTATTTTATCTTCTTTTCTTTATTTCTGGAAGGCAAAATTTTATAAATGACTGTAGTACTGCATGATCTACTCAGACTTCTGTCTCTTTCCTAGAGGAAAGAGACTGAGAGCTTATTGCTGACAGGTGCCACTATCTACAAGTGTCTAAGGATAATGCTAATAGTATAGAATTGAAGTCTCACAGTCTTACTGATGAGTAGAAAAATACCTAAATATAAATCAGAGCCTTTTCAAAGTAAAGGCTAAAGTCAAGGATTTAGTCAATCAACAAGTGCGCATTGAGCACATTCTGTTTACCTAGGCAAGAGAAGGTAAAGCCTCTACTCTATTCTTTGGGGAGAATACAAAAAAAATGTATAAAAACACAGGAAAAAAGGCCAGTGTGTGGTCATATGTGGTTTACCATTGACTTGTAGGATGATAGTTACTCATAGCAATGAAGAATATTTACCATGTACCTGACATCGTGCATCTAATTTACACCTCACAGTAATCCCGCAACTGCAAGCAAAGAAGTAGTAACTTGAGTAGAGAAGGAACTATACTAAGTTCCATAATGATGGGGAAAGAATTTGAACCCAGATCCATCTGGCTCTCAAGCCTGTCATATTACCACTGTACCACACTGCTCTCAATGCATAGGATCGGCCACATCTTGAGAAGCCTATGAAAGAACTTTATGCTTTACACATCTCTTCAATTGCTGTCTTCAGCAATTATGTTTTCTATTACAAAATATGTGTATCTCTTGTATACATTATTGTATTCTGAAAGCATGTTGTAAATTGTAACTTTTCTAACTTAGCTCATTTCACACATTACTTCTCTCATATAAATGACCTTAGACTACACTTCGCACCTCAGACCAATAAGATGGTATTTCTTTGAAAACAATTTTAGATTCTGACACTTTGTTCAGTACATCCATTGTTCTCAGTCACATGACTTGCCATGCAAATGTTTTCATGACAATATTAGTCAGACTGACCTGGAAAACATTTATTGTTAGGTAGCTGTCTCTCTTGTACTGTTACCTTGCTAGTTAATATCTTCCATTGTTTTCTCCCTTTGTTTCTCCCACCACCTGAGTCTGCTTGCAAAGATGTATCCAGAAGGCTGGAGGATCTCAGGAAATGGGTTTGGGGTAAAATGGCGAGATGATGCTAACTTATATTTTTTCTTCCCTTTTTCTTCATTTTAGCCAGAACTATTTTCCTGTAAGCTGTCATTACTTATTTTGCCTCATATCACTCTCATCTTTGTCTAATATTTCTGCTTTATGTAGTCAATTTTATTTTTTAAATTAAATGTAATACAGCATAGCACTTGTAGTAGAGAGAGATGGTGAGAAGCATGAAAGAAATGGAGGGGGCTGATAGATTCAGTGTGGAAATATGTCAGTTATCCATAATGTTCTCTTTTAATGATACCAGAGGCAGGCTGGATAACATCTACTTACTTATCTTAACAAGAAATTTCTTAACAAGAAATTCAGGATTGTCTTGTTTTGTGGTGAAAGTTAACAGGGGGCAGAAGTGATGGATCCTTGTTTTTTTAATTTAAGTACAAAAGATCTGTGAAAGGATCTGGGAAGATGAAAGAATGTACATATGAAATAATAAAATTATATCGGGCAGCATGAGATTAGGTACCAAAATGAACACTGATGACAAACTTTGTAATCTGTGGAAGCTCTAGAGAGAATGTACTTTGCATTAGCTGGGGTGATGACAATGACTTCCTGAAGAAAAGAAGTTTTTAGTTAGGCTCTGAAGGGAAAAGAAAACTTTAGAAAGGCAGGGTAAGGGTTGACATTCAAAATGAGAGGAAAGAGTTCTTGGTGTTTACAAAATAGTCACAGGAATGTAGAGTACAGCATAGGGACTATAGTCAACAATATTGTAATAACTATGTATAGTGCCAGATGGGTACTAGACTAATTGGAGGGATCGCTTTATGAATTATATGAATGTCTAACCTGAAACTAATATAAAATAATATTGAATGTCAAATGTAATTGAAAAATAAAAATTAAAAAAAAATACATTTCACTACAAAAAAAAAAAAAAGAGAGAGAAAGAAATGTCCACCAAGAAAAGGGAGGGAAGAGCATCTCAGCAGACGTAACTAAAGGCTACGTAACATGGTGGTTAAAATATACAAGTAAGCTATAGACTGACGGCAATACTGGAACTGTCCCATCTAGCTTTTGGTAGTCATGACAGTCACCATTATTATCAGCAATAATGACCACAATCAATTAAGTGTTTTCTATGTTAAAGAAAACATGCTAGATGTTTTACATAGGTTATTATCATTTTAACTTTACCAAGGTGATGAACCTGACTTCTCTCCATTTCACATATGAGGAAAATGAGAATCAGAGAGGTAAAGGGATTTTTCCAAAGTCATGTAGCCTAATAGAAAATCAGTGCTAGAACTTATCACCTTATTCCATCTGACTTTAGCCTCTCCATGTGGCAAGTTTTTCCAATGTCAACCTTCCAAATAATTTTTACTTCCTTTACCTGAAGACAGGGTGTAGGTACTTGGTTCTTGGCTTAAAGACTCTTGAGAAGTTCCTGAAGAGCTTAATATGCTGCCCGCAAAGGAGTTTGTGCTTCTCAAATCTAACCTCTTCTAAATAGATCAGTGCAAGGACATGTGGACACACCAATATATGAACAAAATCATAATCTGAATCACTGTTTTTTTTTTTTTTTCCTTTTTCACACAATAGCCCAGGAGGTCTCCAGGGATACATTGTTATCTTTACCCACTCAATACTTGTTAATAAATGCTGGGGCCAGAGCCCTTTTTCAGCTAATTGGCTGAGTCATTCTTCACTTGGAGCCTGTCTCTATCTCGCTTGCTTGTTTCAGTATGACAGAAAAAAAAAACAAACCAGATAAACTATCTCAATGAACACAGCTGAGGTCTGGTGAATCTGGAAAACAAATGCATTACAATAATACTTAAATTACTGCTGTGTTCAGCTACCTATAAATTTAATCTTGAAAATGACAGCTTTCTTTTGCTTTTACTCCACTATTATTGTTCTCTTGCTCCTGGTTCCCATATTTCTGATCCCCTGCTAAGGCTTGCTGGTCCCCTTTCTTAGTCCTTTCTTTCCTTCTTCCCTTACATAAATTCTGACTTCTGTCTACCTCTTCAAACTCACTTAGCGCCACTAGTTTTTCAACAGTCCTGCAACATACAAAATTCTTTCCTTTTCAATGTTTAGACATGTGCTTTTTCTCATGCCTAAGGTGACTATAACTTGTCATCCAAACTAGGTGCTATAATAAGTATGCTGGGTCACCAGGTGTAAACAGAGACTGTATTAGGGGGAAAAAAACAGGAAATATGATAATTCTACTTATGCCTCAACCTCTTTCATACCACCAACTCATTGCATGTCTTGGTCTTTCTCCTCCTTCAGGCTTAGGTGTTATTTCCTCAAAGAAGACTTCCATACCTGCTTTCTTAAGCTTCATATCCCTCTCCCCATTGCTCTATTGAATTGTGTTCTGTTTATCTACTTCAAAACTTATAATTACATATTTATTTGTTTCATTATTTAATGTTTCCTCCTCAATAAATTGTAAATTCCAAGAATGCAGGGGACTGTTCTATTTTATTTATCAATATATATCTAGTGACTAGCACAATGACTGGCATATATCAATAATAAGAATTAGCATTCATTTAGCACTTATTATACACCTGGCACTTAAGCACTTGAAGGTAATATTATTATTTACATTTAATAGATAACAAAATCAAGACACAGAGAGGTTAAATAACTTGCTCCAGGTCACCCCAATAGGAAAAATAAGATACAATATACAAATTTAGATAATCTGACTTAGTAAATCCACTTAGTAATCCACACTCTTAATCACCGCACTCTAGATATATAGATAGATATATAGATAGATAGATAGATAGATAGATAGATAGATAGATAGATATAGATATAGATATAGATATAGATATAGATATAGATATATAGATATAGATAGATATAGATATATATACCCATATATCTATATATATAGATATAGATATAGATAGATATAGATATAGATAGATATATTTTTTTTGGTGAGTATATGGGTAAATAAGTATACAAATGCTTAGATGGATAGATTAATTCAGTAAACTTTTACTAAACACTTATCATGTGTCAAGCACAATGTCAGTTACTGGTATATCAAGAAGAACAAGATTTAATTACTGACCCATAGCTCTGTAGGCTCCCTGGGATTTGCTGGAGTTGGGTAGGTCAGTCATTTTTTGATATGGCTGAAACAAGAAAGACCCAAGCAACATCTAGCTAGCAAGACTATGGCAGAGTGAAAAGAACATATGATTTGGAATCAGACAGCCTGGCTCTACTATTGACCAACTGTGATTTGTAGTAAGTGGAAATAATGAAACTTACCTCAGAGAGTTCCTGTGATGATTAAATGAGTGAAAATGTACAAAGGGTCAGGCACAGAGTGGGTAGCCAATATAAGATCGTTCCCTTGATTCTCAAACATACAAATCAGGTAAAACTTGAGTCCTTGGCCTTATTTTCTAGAACAAGAGTCCATAATTGAATAACTGACAAATATGAGACCTTAACCTCCAGAATTATAATAAAGTCATCTGTCAAAATGAATTCAATGTGTTATTAACCTTTTTAACAATGGCCTTGGATGTGAAGATAGCTTTGGGTTTACATAAAGCTGTTAACCAATGTTGGGGGATATATTTGACATATGAAAATACTGAAATCAGAAAGAAAAAGTAATTTGACCATGCCATGATTAAATCTCAGGCATTCTGACTCCAAGCCATTGTATGGCTTCCTTAAGGCTTTCACTCTCTGAATCCTACCCTATTCTATCTCGTTTTTCTCACCAGTGAATTGCGGCTAATTGCCCCTTCCCTGATTATTTCATAGGGTTGTGAAGCTCAAAATATAAAATAAAGAGAAATTAATTTAAAGGTGTTTTGTAAAGTAATATCCAAAATGTGTGTTCTTTTTATAAGGATATTACTGTATCAAGTAAAGTAGGCATGGGGAATCTGAAACCAATGGAGAGGAATTGAATAGTGACTGAGCTAAAACCAGAGCTCCTAGGTCTCTGCATACTCCTAAACCACTATGCTACTGTCCCTTCTACTTCCAACATATATTCTGAATCCATTGAATTCTTTCTACCTTCACTATATCATGCTTATCCATGCCACTATCATATTTTACCTAGGTTACAGTAGTAGCCTCATAATTGGTCTTCGTGCTTCCATTCTTGCTCCTTACAATCCATTATCCATATTTAAACTTGTACTCTGCTAAAATGTAAATTAGATTATGTCATTCTCTGGTCTAAAATCTCCCAATGACCTCCTATTTAACTTTGAACCAAATTCATCTATATCCTGCCAATTTTGCCATATTTGCCTTATAACACTTATTTTCTTATTCCACCTGGTTACATTTTTTGCTGTTCAACACATATATCAAGCTTATTCTTACCTCAGGGTCTTTACACTTCCTATGTTTTGGTTTAAATTGTTCTTCTGCCATATTCACTCATCGTCAGCTCCTCTTCATCATTCAGATTTAATCTGTGATGATACCTTCTTAGAGAGAACTTCCTAGACCACCTATCCTATCTAAAATTGCCTTTTTACACTATTCTCTGTTCCCTTACTTTCTTTAACTTCTTCATAGCAATTATCACTGTCTAAAATTTTATTATTTATTGTTTTCATTTTATTGTCTGCAAACCACTATTAGACAATCAACTCCATGCAAGCAAGAAATTTACCTGACTGCATCCTCACATTCTAGCATCATGGTAAAGAGTAGATACTCAATTAATATTTGTTGAATAAATAAATGAATGGTGGCATCCATAACTGTGGTGTTCATGCTGTCATGAGATGATGATGCGTTTCAACAGAAAATTTACTATGTTACTGGCAGCATGCTGGAAATGTCCCAAGGTGACTTCCTAGGTAATGACTTCATCACTTAGAGTCATTGGTGTCCATTTGGCACAGTTGAGAAACAAGCAGCTCCAATCAGACTGCCAAGTTTCTGTACTTTTTCTAGAGGATAATTATTGGTGATTTCATGGAGACCAGCACAACAAAATAATACCAAAGGTACATCAAATGAGGGTAGTCACATTGAGATATGTGCTTGCAAGTATTCTTCTTATGCTAGAGACTGGGAGACAGGAACCATGTAGACAGTAGCAAGTGGGAAGGAAAAAAGGGAGGAAAAAGTTGGTGGAATGGAGAAAAAAACAAACAAACCTTGGGATAAGGCAAATAGAGTTTTAAATTCAGGCTCAACCACATATAACTGGATTTCTGTGCATGAGTAACTTAAACTCTCATGGCCTTTCCAGTTTCCTCATCTGTAAAATGTAAGCCTACCTACTTAAAATGATTCTTCAAAAGAGTTAATTATGTATGTGTAAGTTACCATTATAGAATCTGACACGTAGTATGCTTTCAAGAGATGATAATGATCTTTCTATCCATTATCTGGATTTAGAAATAATGAGGCTGATCTACAGTGCAGATACCTACTTAGAAAAGCTTCATTTGTTTGATTACTCTTTGTCTCTTGATTCACTCATTTAACAAATATTTATTGAATACCTTGTGCCTGGCATAATGCCAAGAGAAGGAAACAAAGTTTTAACAGTGCACACTAGGTCTCTGCTTTCATGGGGCACCTATTCAAGTGATATTTTATAAACAATACATAAATAAGAAAATAAATACACTATATGAGTTTAGATAATGCTCTGAGAGGGGATTCTGAAGACAGAAGTAAAACTTGTTTTAAAAATATCTCTGGATGATTTATGAAGAATAGATTGTAGGGGACAAGAGCAAGGCAGTAGACTTGAAGTAGTCTATGGAAGAGATGGCAGCAACTTGAATTGGGGTTGTAGCAGTGAAAAACAGAGACAAGAAGACAAATTCAAGATATGTTTTGGAGGTAGTGCCAGCATTATTTGCCATCAGCTTGTGTATTATGGAGAGAGAGACTAATTGAGAATAATCTGAAATTTAAAATAATGAGGGAGGAGTTGTTTTATGGCAGAAAAGAAGCCAATACATCAAGCAAGGTCATGTTAATTTGAATTGCTTGTTGGACATCCAAATGGAGAAGTTTAGTATATATAGTGAAGGCAGAGATACAAACTTGTGACTCATCATTGTATAGATGGCTTGTAAGTTTCTCCCCTTAAAATGTATGGCTTATATATGCTGCTGTTCCTTGAAGTTCAGTTCTCTACTCTCTTTTCTTGTACCCTTTACTTCTTAAGTGAATTTATCCATCGAATCATTACTCAAAATATCATAGGTATAAGGGACTTTGGAGATCATCTAGTCATTCAAATTTGAGGCCCATAATGGGAAAATAATTTGCCCAAGATCATACAATGAATAGGTGACAGAATTGGTCTTAGAAAATTGCTTTCTTAATTCTTACACTAATGTTCACTCCACTCTATTGTATGTACAACTTGCCCACCAGTTGCAGTTAAATATCACTTATAAGTGATATCATCCCTAACTCCATTTCTTTATTTAGTCCTCTCCAGCTTTTGGTTCCCAAAATCAACTTGTCCAACTTCTATTAGAACACTAACTTAGTTCTGCTTTAAGCTATCTCTAGCCAATTGGTTATATCCTTACTACTCAAAGTGTGGTCCTTACATCATCCGTTTCAGCATCTCCTGGAAACTTATTATAAATGCAAAAATTTTGGTGCCTTGTAGACCTGATTTGAAATCTGTGTTTTAAGATTATCCACAGGTAATTTGTATGTACATCAATTTGATTGGTAAAGTTATTTTCAAGTAGCAGAAAACTCCACCCACAAATGGCTTAAACTGGAGGCTTTCAATCCTAGCTGTATATTAGAATCAACAAAAGAGGTTTAGTAGGATGCTGAACAGAGTTTTACTCTCAGACTAAATCAAAATTTGTGAGAATGTAACCTAAGCATCAGTATATTATTTTAAATTTCCCAGGAGCTTCTAATATTCAGTTAGGGAAAACTGGCCTGAAGATTCAGAATATATATATCACTTTACACAGCCAGAAGTACAGTTTCTGGATTGGTTAATTCAGTGGCTTAAAATAGCATCAAAGACCCATTTCTTTCTTTTGTTTACTTTTCTATCTTTCAATATGAAAATTCTACTCACAAACTTTCATTAGGATGATTCTCCTCACAAGAAGACAACAGCAGATCAGCAGATCCGGGCCCTATATTCTTATCTATCAGAATATAGAGGCATGAAAATGGACTGTTTCTTCCAAAAGTTTCATTTTAAAGGCAAGAAATTTTCTCAGAAACTCTCCAGTAGACTTCTTATGTCTAATTATATGCTGATACCTAAACAAATCATTGACAAGAAGACCCCCATAATTAGCTTAGATAAACTGAGATTTATTCCATAAGGCTGTTGATGGCACAACCTTCTGAAACACATAAAAGAAAAGAATGCAAACAAATTCATAGTTGTGTTAGTAGACACAGGGTACAGAATAATTACATCCATGGCAATGCACAGTAGTCAGGCTGGTAAAGAGCAGGAACAGCATTTTAAGATGAAAAAGTCAGCCATCCCATGAGGTGGTCTTTCTCCCAAAAGAAAGACAATTGGCATTGGGAAGGGGCAGCATAAGGAAGAGGTTAAAAGCATGGAATTTGGAATCAGACAGATTTGGGCTCAAAAATCTAGCTGTTTATCACTAGCAGTATTACCTATTATAAGTAATTTCCCTTCCCTGGATCTTAGTTCCCTCATACATAAAAATGGAAAAAAAAAAAAAAACAATAGAGCACCTGCCCTAGAAGGTAATTGAGATCATTTAATGAAATAATTGCAAATATAGTTTCCTAGCTCCATGCCTGAAACAAAGTAGACACTCAAGACCTGTTTTTTATTGCTGGTGCTACTCCTGCCACTAGTATTCTATGGAGAAGCTATGAATCTAAGTTTGAGAGGCAGGAGTATAGCCTACATGAGGCAACAGTAAAAACAAAGTGGCTCTTAGGGTGCTCCATATATAATGAAGTAAAGACTTGGGAATGGGAATGAAGTAGAAACCAATTATTCAAAAGCAACAACAGTATTAGTTTCAATCATCTTAATTAAAATGTTAACGAATGTCATCAGCAAAATAGCAGACTAAGAAGCACCAGGCACTCATTCCCCCATAGAAACATTAAAATAATAA